>NC_086384.1:36530807-36837959 GCF_036588685.1 Mytilus trossulus | reverse complement strand
GGTGTGTTTTTATATCTGAATCCGCCAAGGTTGAGAGAAGTGGACTGGATCGTTAACTTTGGCAATTGAAGATTTTTTCCCATTTGGATTGGTTTACATATGTCATTTGGGGTCCTTTTATAGTTGACAATGCGGGATGGGCTTTGTTCGTTGTTCCTTATCTGCGATTTTTATATAACTAGGTTATCTGTTTCTCTAGCTTAATTAATATCACAGAGATTCTTTTTTTTTTCTTTTGCAATCGACTACATAATGCATATACTGCTTCAAATAAACTTATCATAGAAACAAGGATTAAATTTACTATTAACGACAGGGGCACGATTCGTCTACAGAAGACTCATCAGTGACACTCGAATTCAAAAAAGTTTAAAAGGACAAATAATGTACGAAATAGAAGAGAATACAGACAAAATTCCTAAACGTTTTGTATTTGCCTGTCCAAGTCAGGAACCTGTAAAACAGTGGTTGTCGTTTAATTGTTTATTAGTTACATATTTGTTCTTCGTTCATTTTTTGTACATAAATAAGGCCGTTGGTTTTCTCGGTTGAATTGTTTTACATTGTCATTTCGGGACCTTTTATAGCTGACTATGCGGTTTGGGCTTTGATCATTGTTGAAGGCCGTACGGTGACCTATAGTTGTTAATTTCTGTGTCATTTTGATCTCTTGTGGAGAGTTGTCTCATTGGCAATCATACCACATCTTCTTTTTTATATATATCTTTTGATTATCTAGATCAAGTTTTGCCTAAACATTTTTACCAGTTTTTCGGTATTCGGTGTAGAAACATTGACGGTACCAATGTTCCTTCACCAGATAGGCATTTCGACAATACATGTCTCTTCAGTGATGCTCGTGGCCAACATATTTGAAATCCAAAGCTTATATGAAAGGTGAAGAGCTACAATCCAAAAGGTCCAAAAAGTGTAGCCAAATCCGTGAAAGGAATCAGAGCTTTGCGTAAGGGAGATACCTTCCTTAATTTATAATAATTTATAACATTTTGTAACAGCAACTTTTAATAACACAAAAAATCCGTATTTTCATGCCAGTACCGAAGTATTATCTACTGGCCTGGTGATACCCTCGTGGACTAACAGTCCACCAGAATAGGCATCGACTCAGTGGTAGTAATAACATTAACGGTACCAATTTTCCTGCACCAGATGAGCATTTCGACAATACATGTATCTTCAGTGATGCTCGTGGCCAAAATAACAGCAAATTTTAATAACACAAACAAAATCCGTATTTTCATACCAGAACCGAAGTGCTGGCTACTAGTCTGATAATACCCTCGAGGACTAACAGTCTACCAGCATAGGCATCGACCCAGCGTAGATTTTTTAATGTCATCATTGCAATATTTGCCCTTTTGTGACCCTAAGGTGAGTTCTTTAGGGAATCTTAACTTGTGACACTATAGAAAACTAATATCTGATGCACATTTACAGCCGATTTCAATGAATGTGTAGGCAAATGTAATAACTTTGGTTAGCTTGCTTGCTAGCTTAACCGATAAGTAATTGTTCGGTTAGGTAAACTACTCCCCTTTAAGAGTAGACTAGTCGGACAGATAACCAATATCTGTCTTTAGAACTAAGCTACCTCGAAAGGATGGTAGTATTCCTTACCTAACAATGACTTCACGGTTCAGCTAGCAAGCAAGCTGACCAAATAAATTACCTTTAAATACACACCCGTTGTATTCGGCTGTAATTAATCTAATACTCTGATTCCTTCATTCAGGTGTAATGTTGTCTATATTTTACTTTTTATGATGAAATGTTCATGAATTTTCGTCTTAGTTTTGGATCTTGTATGAACACAAATCGGGTCTAGAAATGAGCAGATTCCAGTAATTTAGTCTCTTTGCTATTATTTAGTTAATGGATCTAGAAGGGGTACGTGTCATAATCCACACTTAAATGAATTTTGCATGTTTGATAACTGAATTGTTGAGAGGAAGTTTATAACAGAATGGGGTTTAGTTACCAATCTTAAGTAACTCAGAACACAAACACCTACCAAGCAACATACCAGTTTACAAGCAATACTATCAGATTATTACATGGCATTTTTCATATCGCATGTATTATCAGCCCTAGGTTCAATATCAGCCCAAGAGCCGCATGGCTCGAGGGCTGATATTGACAGAGGGCTGATAATACATGCGATATGAAAAATGACATGTTATGATCTTTTTATCATATGCTTCAACGACGGAGAAAAATCACAGATTCATTAATTGATCATTTTACTTGGTTCCCAAATAGAAGTTCAAAGAGTGAAAAGTTCACAGACGTTGGACCCCAAATTTAGTACATTCGATATGAAATCTTTCTATCATTTGCCTCAACAGAGAAGAAAAACATTTAAATTTTGACGAAACGACAAAAAAATAATTCAAAAATTAATGGACACTGTTTGGAAAAGTCAACTTTTTTGTAAAGTAACTTTCTAAATTATGTTTGAAACTTTTAAAATGCATTTATTTAATAATGTGATTGGTTTTTTATAGTTCGTTCTTATGTTGTACTGTTATACCATTGTCGCAGGTTAGGGGAAGGGTTGAGATCCGGCTAACATGTTAAACCCCGGTTTTTTTTTTAAATTATTTACAAAATATACTTTCCAGTATCCAAATAATTGTTTTGTACACTACTTGGTAATGTTTTTCAGTGAAAACGTAGCATTGAGGTGTATTTTCCGGAATTTGCCGAGTTTCACCGGAATGCCATGCGATAACGTTACGGAAAGGCATGTGATAACACTAGAAGCATGTGATAAACTTTTCATATCAGCCCGCTAAGCACCAATTCGAAAAAATATGGAATTTACGTTTATTTAATGCTATTATCATACAGTAAAAATCGTATGTTATTTAATCTAAGTATATGATAAAACAAATTACTGCCGCACTTGGCATTTTATTATCATGTAATGCAATGTATACTATATTTTATTATTTACAATATTTATATAGCGCATTATCTAATTGAAATTACTCTAAGCGCTTAACATAAAATAATCAATGCAGTAAAAAAAGGTATTACACATTAAAATACAATGAATGCAATAAGAATGAAACAAAAGGAACAGAAAAGTTTAAAAAAAAATATAAATAATTATAATTAAAAGGCATGTTATACTACAACGAAAAGAACAATTTCAAAGTTAAAAAGTCATTGTCAGTATAAAAAGTTAAATATTATCACTAAACGCGATTCTAAAATAGTTGGTTTTAATTTTTTTCTTTTTTCTTAAGGAGTTCGAGTGAGTGTTCATGTCTTAGATGGCTAGGAATATTATTTTAGAGGCTCGCTGAAGCTTTGTCGAAACGTCTTTCTTCATAGATTTTGGTGCGTACACGAGTTGTATTAGTTGCATTGCATTTTCCAATCTAAGAGATTTTGATGGTTGAAAGGCGCTATAATATACAACGATTGGTTTTAAAGCAAATAAGTTTACGCTATTGAGATCTCTGTTTGTTGTACACCCTCTTCATCCGATTTACACTATAACAAATTATTGTTACCAGTATTAGAACTGTACACGCCAACAGATTAATCAGCACGTCATTGACGTGGGAATACAAAAGTCAAAAGTAAAAATAAAGTACTGTGGATTCATTTATTTACGTGGTTATCAGTTTTCGTGGATAAAGGAAAAAAATATGTTCGTGGATATTTTATTTCAAGGTTTTGCCGAGGTCTGTATACAAGCCTATAGAATATTTGTAATTCGTTGAACATTAAATTTCATGGTTTACCTGTACCCACGAAATCCACGAAAATTCGATTACGAATATTAATGAATCCACAGTACCAAATATTTCAATATGACATGATGAAAAAGTTAAAGTTGCACAACAAACTCAAAAAATGTCTGTTCATAAAAGCGCGGGAAAATAACTAAACTAGCAACAGCAAGTGAAAATGAATGTTGTTCCTGGAATACTCCTTTTCCCGTTCAAAAATTTGATGAACGTCACCGATTAGGAACGATGTAAATCAAAATAAATTATTCGAAAAATAAAGATCATATCACTTTTGATTAGTTATGCATTTAAAAGAATAACTACCGAACACTGATTTAAAGTCGTATTGTTCTAAATTTTGCATACTAAACTACTCCGTTGTCAATTTATTCGTTGTAATAAATTTAAGTTGTCTCGCTTTGTCTATAAAGTATATATATATATATCGTTTTGCCTCACTTCTTACTTTCACATTGACGTATATTTCGCATGTATCATACTTTCATTAAGATCATTTCAGCAGCGAATATTTTTTGGACAATGCATAAGGTTTCTAATTTGCTTTTGATAGAGCCGCTTTTATTGATTATTTATTGTTACAGTAATAATATATAATAAACTCTGAACAGTCTCAAATAGAAGTCTGTTCATCAAACTGACATCACAATAAAAGATTCCACATCGACGATATTTGTCTTCTGGATTAGCCCGAATGACGTCAAACCTTTATAAATGACAGATGTGTATTGTTTGTGATATCCCTTTTGGAGTATAATGTATTTTTTTATTTATAGATTTGGTATGTTTGCCAAAGGGACAACTATTCAATAGAGTCCAAAAGCGGTGAATGTTTACAAGCAATCACAGGCAACCGGACGGCTTTAAACTGTGATAAAAATCCCATCCGGTATAATAGACTATGAAAGGTCACAATGAGAAAAATGTAAACAATTAAAACTTGAAAACTAACAGTCTTTAATATTTACTAGAACACACCCGCGAAATCGCGGGCTTGTAAACTGTTGTAGGATGAATTTTTGTAAAAGATATTATGACTGGAGAATTTCATATAAGGTATCAAAAGACCTCTCCTTTTTTTCTAAAGTCCGTTATGTGTTTCCTTTCTGTTAATTTCAAATATTTTTCGTGTTTCTGGCCTTATACCACAATTATTCTTTCCCATTGCTACAATGCAAATTAAATTAAAAAATTTGAACCGCTTCAAACATGAAATGAATAAAACTGCTTATAGACCATTATTATTTTAATAAAATGTGTTTCCATGACAATTCATCAGTGCTTTTCCTTTTAAGAGCCCTATTAACATGCCAATAGTAGGATTTAAATCTCGTATTAATGACTAAGGCTCATTTAAAGGGTGGTCTGAGGACCCTTTATCCCAAAATCTTTTAACGCAATTCATATCCAGACATCCCGAAATAAAAAAAAAAAAATTCCCGAATTTCGTAATTAAGATCAATCTCGAAATGCCGAGCTTAAAAACACCCGATCCCGTCGTCCCGAATAAGTCCTGCCTCACTCTAATCTCTACCTTACTTCATTTTTGCCAAATCACTACTTTTGCT
The DNA here is from genome assembly GCF_036588685.1 of Mytilus trossulus. Lineage (NCBI taxonomy): Eukaryota > Metazoa > Mollusca > Bivalvia > Mytilida > Mytilidae > Mytilus > Mytilus trossulus. Next base: position 36,832,609 of record NC_086384.1, on the reverse strand, counting down.
TTTTGACAAATAAATTTATTTTTTTAGTTTATGCACCATTTATTGCAATTATGTTTTCTAGTCTGTTCGTCCGTTCTTTCGTTCGTCCGTCCGTCTGTCCCGCCTCAGGTTAAAGTTTTTGTCGAGTTGGTTATTTTATGAAGTTGAAGTCACCCCAACTCACAACTTAGTAGATATGTTCTCTATGATATGATCTTTCTAATTTTAATCCCAAATTAGAGATATTACCCAAGATCACGGTCCACTAAACAATGCATGTTACACAAAGGACACAGAGGCATGATGGTTTATGTACTGTGGAAGGAAGAGAAGCGACACACAAAAGAGGTCTTCTCGTCGACACACAAAATGGGTAGTTCTCGTTTAATTGCATAGATACATGTACATGTGTAACAAGATAGTTCCGATAAACTAATATGGCAAACAAATCTAATGAAAACCACTGGAATACAGTCGCAATAGTATTGTGATGATTTTGTATCTAAGGCTAGATTGTTTATATTAGTAACTGTTCCGTAGAAGCCTTATTTAATGCATTTGTATAATACTTTAATAAACATAGAAAAGAGTAAGATGCTTCGCGGGTAAACTTTGGGTCAGGTTCAATGTAAAGGGGTGTTCCATAGGAAACTCAGATACGAGTAACGAGGCACTTTGGTAGAACACCAGTCCTTCAAGAATGGTACGGCTACCATCGGGGTATATAAGCAGGAGAGATTCCTAGCTCAGGGTCGATTGTCATAAAGTCTTCAGAGACATAAGACCACGGTACATTGATATTCGAGATCGCTCGCTCGTATATATTGTGTTATTTTTACTAAGTGTAATAAAGAACAGGTCGGTGCCTGTTATAAATACGGACTTTTACATTTACAAGCGGAACCGTATTGTACCGTATAGGACAAGTGTGCGTCTGTGTGACCACCTTGTAAAGTACATAATTGTACAAGAGAAACAAAGACAAGTGTGTAAACTTGTAGGGTACATTATTGTACCAGGAGGACAAGTTTGTTCCTGACCCAGGACATTTGTTAGAGTACAAATTTGTACCAGTGTATATATTTTGAGTAGAATATTTATAGATAGTTTATTAAAGATTGCAAAGAGCAGATGTACATATTTTGGTTCATTGACGTTAATATTTGAATAAAGATTATTTGTTATATATTTTGTAAATAGAACAATTTTGGATCCAGTATCAAACTGGTAACGGACTCATTCTAGAAACAGACACGCTAACCCTGTGTACACGTTACAGTATTTTAAAACATTTTTGTAAGCGCTTGCCCTCTCTCCTTTAAACTTGGAGTTCAAGCACACATACAAGCATATTGTCAATTTATATTGTATATGTTTCACTACATGAATATTACTAAGACCTTAAAAGGGTGAAGGTTTGTACCTCTAAAACGTTTAAACTCGCTGCATTTGTTTGCACCTGTCATATATGTAAGTCAGGAATATAATGTTCAGTGGTTGTCATTTGTTGATTTTGTTTATAAGTGTTTCTCGTTTCTTTTTTTTATATAAAGATTAGACCGTTGGTTTCCCGTTTGAATAGTGCCCTTTATAGCTTACTGTTCGATGTGAGCTAAGTCTTTGTGTTGAAGACCGTATTTTGAACTATAAAATGGTTTATTTTTACAAATTATGACTTGAATGGAAAGCTGTCTAATTGGCACTTATGCCCCATCTTCTTATATCTATGTTCCAGACTTTTTATAAGGTGAATACAACTTTGATAAATAATAGAAATTATAAAATTGATCTAAAGTAGTTTTAGAAACAATTAAATTAAAAGAAAATATGTAAAATTGTATTATTGTTCTTCAATTTGTTTATATTTAGATGTTTTTTATATTGTATTGTTACTTCTTTTTCTTTATTAAAAAATGCAAACCACTTCTTATTAAGTGTTAATTAATCCCATCCTGTTTCTACTACATCAACAGTAATGCCTTATACCAGCCTAAGCATTGCAAAAGTGTAGTCTTCCCGATATGCATGCTACAATGTTAGAAAGTATTAGTGGTTTCAGTAACTATCCAATTGAATTGTAACATCATATCTGAGGCCCGCAGCAGGTTAGGATAGTGTTCATCATATTTCTGTAATTGTTTTTAATTTTCTTAGTAATTTTTTCTGCTCTTTATATTTTTTACATTTTTTTTAAATTTTAATTCTCCAAATAGCCGTTATGCTCTATTCTTTTTTTTGTACTTATTTTTTTGTTGTCTGTGTTCTGTATGTTCTTGTCCGTTTTTCTATAGATTTGACACTTTGTTTTATATTATGTAAATACCATCCTGACACTCATATCTTTGATCCTTTACTGAAAAAATATCTTAACTATCTTTTAAAACAGAGGCGGAAGAATCTACACGTATGCCAAACGTACAAAACAAAGACACACTGACAAAAACACACTAACAAAGACACACTAACATAGGCACACCAACAAAGACACACTGACAAAAACACGCTAACAAAGAAACACTGACAAAGAACCACTAACAAAGACACTGACAAAGACACTGACAAAGACACTGACAAAGACACACTGGCACATACACACTGACAAAGACACACTGACGAAGACACATTAACAAAGACACACTGACAAAGACACACTGACAAAGACATTCTAACAAAGACACACTGACAAAGACACACTGACAAAGACACACTAACAAAGACACACTGACAAAGACACCCTGATAAAGACACACTAACAAAGACACACTGACAAAGACATACTGACAAACCCTTACTACAAGCAATAAATTAAAATGACAAAGACACACTGATAAAGACACACTTACAAAGGCACACTTACAAAGACACACTGACAAAGACACACTGACAAAGACACACTATCAAGGACACAATGACAAGGACACACTGACAAAGACACACTGATAAAGACACACTAACAAAGACACACTGACGAACCCTTAGTACAGGCAAAAAAATGAAAATAACAAAAAGTCGAAAAACAATCTTAAAGACATATCTTGGAAAACCATAAGACAAAGCAACAAGGGGCCTATCAAAACAGGTGTGATCTCAGTCGTTCTGGAAGAGTTTTTAAATTATGTTCCACATCTTAATACACGCACACACATGTATATCTATTCAATTGGTCACGTTACATTCTAATAGGAAGAGCTTAATCTGACCAGCTCGAAATCAAAAGTTTTGAAAACCCATATAATAAAAAGAAAAATCACAAAAATACTGAACTCCGAGGAAAATTCAGTCTGAAAGTCCCTAATCACATGGAAAAATCAAATGACGAAACACATCAAAAGAATAGACAACAACTGTCATGTACCTGACTTGGTAGAGACATTTTCAGATGTAGATAATGGTTGATTGAACTTCTAAATAGCATAGGATCAGATTCCCCTATGTTACACGTCATCTAATGAGATGCAGATTTTATAGCAATTCTTATCTCTGAAAACCCGGATGTTGCGGACAAACAATCAGCATGATTGTATTACTTTAACTTATAACATGTACAGCAGTAATGCATATCAATTTGTAAAATTGGAAAGTAAACATTTACATTGTGTTTAAATATATTAATATATTATAATAACAAATAAATTAACAAAAAATCTTACAAAATGTTAAGTTTAATAGATTTTCAGTGTTTTAAGCGTACTAAATAATGTCAATCTTTACAAATGTTTCCTTATTCTAATTTTCCTCTTTAGAGAACAGATTTTACTTTATTTTTCATTGTTGTATTTTTACCTGCTGGAAATGTAAACAATTATACAGTCCATACAATTATTATGAATAAGTTTCACAATAATCCTAATAAAAAGTATTCTCTGATTATTATAATAATCACTAGCAGATTCAATTTTGAAGTAAATTATGTGACTCAATAAAACATAATTTTTGCATTCTATTTTTGTGTAGATTTTCGCAGGGAAAGAAAATTTTTACTGAAAATGAATTAATTCTAATCTGAAACACAATATAAGAATTAATATTCCAAATATATAATTTTGGTCTAGGTTAAGAGGGTCTTTGAAATATATATATATATACATGTATATGTATTTGATGGAATAAATTCCCTGCATTTGATTGTATCGCAGGGTCAAACATTAAAGTTGTCAAAGCCTACTTAAATTCGAATATTATAAAGTCTATATAATATACTTGAAATATTTGTCAACAATTTTTGAACTTTGGTATGTTGAAACAAAATTCCAGCGCTATTAGGTGCCGTTGAAGCCATTTTGATATGAAATTGCATGCGAATTTAACATGTTTTTGTACAATATTTCATCAATCATGTTAATAGATATCTCAAACCAAAATGAAAAATTAATTTCTATCCAGAAAAAAAATTAAAAACTTGTTGTTTATCAAAAACATGATAAATGTTCCTGTAAAACTTTGAATTTGAGTAAAAACAATAAAAAAAAAAACTATTTGAGAAGGACTCTTGTGTGAAATAGATTCAGAGTAAATTGATTCTGCGTACTTTCATAATGAGTCTTATTGATAAAATTGTATACACATATATGTCATTTTCTATAAAATGCTGTTCTTTTTGGGCTCTAAAACTATAAATATTCTTCCATGGTAAGTTAAAAAAGACCGTCTTATAGAAAGATTTTAAAGAGAGTTTGTAGAAAATTTTGTTGCAAAGGGTACTTTTTTCTTTCTTTTTATATATATAGGGAATAATGTAAGAGGACTTTGTGTGGGTTTCTTTTCAAAGAGTAAACATTCCATTACTATTTTAAACTAATATTTCAACCAAAAAAGAATATTCTTCGATACTTATTTTTTCTATATATTAGACAACAAGGAATGACCTTTAAGTGTATATATTTGTTATATAAACATTCAGAAATATTACTTATTATAACAGAATGTTAAATCAGTCTTTACTAAATCATATTTAATTGAAATTATAGAAGAAAAAATTACTATTCCATATTAATTTCCTATAGTAATTGTTTGTTTAATACAGTAACACTACTAGTAGGGGATAAGTTTGTCCGCAAGTGAGACTGATTAATCAGTGAGTAGATAAGGTTAACTATAAATAGAACAATCAGATAATCTGAACCTATGCTAAGTACGTCAGTCTCACCTAATTACGTTAACAAAACAGACTTAAAAAAATTCAAGCTATAGGTTAAGCAGTTATCACTGTATAATTTTAAAACAAACAATCTAACAAAAGAGCATAAAAGCATCTATCAAAATAAAAACACAGTCAGTGCTTCGCATGTCTGAAAAATAGTTAAAAGTGCTGAAAGTGGTATTCATCACCAATAAATTAATCAATTAGTCTTTTTTAATATATGATTTTGTATTTGATCTTTGGTATATCATTCTTAATAATTTTATAATTTAACATATAATATGGGATTCGAAATTACGTATAGAAAGAAAAACAACAAACAGCTATTACTTACATTAACGCATAGATATCTATATAGTTTGTGACTTGTTACTTGCCGCAGTTAGATGAAATATGTATTAGTACTGTAATACAATTTTTAAATTTAATTATATCAGCATGTACAAAGAATAGCAGAGTTTACACGAAGATCGTACTATGTTTAACTGCATTATACTACTACGAGTGCAAACTACTGTGTTTTTTAATATAATTGTTTTGTCATGTTTGTTTAGTCCTCATACATAAGTGAATCTGTGAATTGTTACTACTTGACAACAAAAACTGTAAACAGTTTTTAGCTGGGATAAAACATTCACAACTTTAATGCAGTCCTTAATTGACCTTTACCGATTAAAAGTTAAAAGTCTGATCAAGATCTTGTGAACTGTGGCTGAATAATCAAACTTTATTTAAATTTTGTAAAAACATTTTTTTTTAATCACGACAACAATCATATATTAATCAGGAAACGTCCAAATTCAGCTGTTACAAAAATTGAATTTGTCCCGATTATCCTGTTCTCGGACTATTTCGGAAGGGTTTCGGAAAGACCTGGATTCAATCTGGACTCCATCGGCAAAGAAAACAGCAGTGTCATATTTTTCCAGATCATGCACGTTCCAGAGGACAACGTTCAGAAAACACAGAATAGTTTTACTCCGATACATTAGAACCAGACACGACATAGTCACGATTGTATACCAACTGAACAAAATCGGCTGAGTTTCCCCGAATGTCATGGGACAAACCGAAATGCAGAAGTGCCTGTCCGACCTCTCTGGACCATTCTTGATTCGTAGGAATCTGTTACGAACATATACGACTTTTAATCAATTAGTATAGTAATCCGACTTTTTAATTTTTCGTGTTTTCTCGCTGTCTGAGCTCAAACGGGATCCACGATCGGCACTGTGTGTGTGCCGCATTTAAGGCAGTGTGACACTATTTCAATCTTTTAAATGACTCTCTTATTCTTGACATCTTTCTTTGTAATCTCATGCCAGTTATTAGATTATGGTCCTTCTCTTTTAATAATACTTAGCTACACGTCCCTAAAAGATAATGTGGTATAGGACATGTCGGATGGTCATCAGCGGTTCCGATGTCGATTACGTTTTGTTTTTATATTACATAATTGAACACAAAATTAATCAATTAATGGCTATAGAAACAATATTTTTTAACTTTTCGTTTAACTAGATTTAGGCATGTAGTTTGTGTTTTACTAATATTCTGATCAATGATTTATTGGCAATGATTTTACTATTACGTTCTGTCACTTCAAGGATTGTGTTTTATTATAAATGAGGTTCATGATCTCTAGTTTGCACTGTTGTAGCATCTTATCATCTCAATCTAAGATTACTTCAACAGAATTGTTTAATATTTTAGTTACGCTTGTATGCCATTATATGTATTTGTTTAACATTTGATTGCGTTCTGAATCGTTTTGTAGTACTTTGCATTTTCTCGTTAATGATTTTCCGCATACTTAGCATGTGTCGGATGTAAGATACAACATTTAACTGAACCTTGAAGCGAAAAACATTAGTTGAACGTGCATACAGTTAATAGTACAAAATGTATACATAGTAGTAGTTAAACATAGCGAACTTTTTTTACAATTATTTATACTTAGTAGTAGTAAAATGTTTAAACTTGGTATGCATTTATTTATAATAAGTAGTAGTCTCATTGAGAGTCAAACCAAATCTTTTGTCTCTATGACACTTTTGCCGTTTCTATGATCAATTTATATTGCTGGCTTATTTTCGTGCGATACCAATCTCCTTATAAATCCTGTTTTTTTTTGGTTTTTTTGTTTTTTTTCCAGTCCACAGTAGTTAAACTTACACGTGTTTTCCAAGTTATACTAAAGTCACTAACATTCATTGAATTGCAATTTTTCAGTATATGAATACTAAAGTTTTCTACAATTTGATAATTTACGAAAACACATGGTAAAGAATCAAACAACTTAAAGACAAAATTGAAAAAAAGGAAAAATGTTTTATTAAAAGAATATCTCTCAAAACAGAGAAACCACGCCCCATATGTCATGAACAGAGAAACCATGCCCCATTTGCATGAACAGAGAAACCATGCCCCATATGTCATGAACAGAGAAACCATGCCCCATCGGAAATTAATAAGTCCGTAAACGACTGATTATCTTGTCCGATTTACTCTGTTGAAGACCGATGATTCTTTTTAAGAATAAAGAATGTTATGTGGTCCTTTTGTATCCAATAAGAGAAGCTAATTCTAAACCAATATGACAATTTATTAGTTTTGTAACCAACAAGAAATGTGAAATCAATTTAAATTTGTAGCGAGATCTTTGATATTGTTTATCGTTTCTTACACTGATCTTAAGAACCAGTCTCTTTTAAGAATCAGGCAAATTGAACAAAAATCAATTTATGGCCCAAAAAACAATAACACCAATCTAACCATCTTACTTTAGGATACCCTCTTTCTGAGTAAGAAATGGTCCTTCGTTTCTGCATGTCTTGTAATTGGTGAAATCTCTAGACACCTTTTGGTTGAGGTTTGGACTTAGTTCCCCTTAATTGGTTATTTCTAGTCAATTTCAATCAAATTATATCTTGAATTACCAAATCAAGAAAAGGGAACGAATGTTATGTTGTGCACCATTATACATTTTAAACATGCTTTAATGGTAACTTTAATTTTTGTTTGTTTATCATGTTTCCACCACTGCGAGATTAATATGCAGATTGGCACTTGCATTTTGACAACAGTCTAAGAAATAATAATAATAAGTTAAACGTGGTATCTAGAATATCAAAGGTGGTAGTCAACTTTGTTTTCCTTATTATATTTTGTGCACTCCTTATTCTAATCATTTGTAAATTAAAGCGTCGACCAATCACATTTCAATATTATATGTAAGCATCTAGTCCTATATGTTTGTAAATTGTTCGTTTCTATTTTCTTATCTTGTCAGTGTTCATTCAAACTTGTTTTATATTGGTATATGATATTTTAAATTTAACTGCTGTTGTTTTTTTTAAAGTCAAATTAAAATATATGTGTGGCCCGAGTTACCCTACCTTACTTAATTTGACTCGTTTAATATTCATAAAATTTTGGTAAAGTATTCAATTTGACCCTTTGACAAAAAAATAAAAATGTCTAAAAAATTGAACCAATCGTTTTATCAGAAAAATTACACTGGTTATATAGCAGTTTGACAAACACTAATTTTGATCATTGAGATGCTTAATTTTCCCTTTACAACACAACGTCACTAAAGCGTTCAGCAGCTTTTTCAGAGTTATCTCCCTGTAGTGTTAGGTACCACCTTAAATGAAAATCATTGAAGCAAATGAGACGAAACAATGTAAACAACAAAATTTATGTAACGTGTTTGTGGACTAACAAATTGAATTTAACTAATGATATAAACTTTCTAGTTCAACGAACCCTCTAATATTTCATTCATTATGTCTCAAGATTATTATCTATAAGTCATAACGAACAACACAACTCGGAAGATCGTGTGCCTTGAAACTGTAAAATAGTTTAAGGTGTGTTGTAGTGATTGACACATTTATCCGTATGAATCACAGACATTAATAATATCGGAATATAATGCTTAATCATGAAAAAAGTTTCTGCTGACGTTTAGGTCTATAGTATGTTTAATCGGTGTAAACGCTGCATCATTTGTAATCAGTTGTGTCGAAAAATCCTTGCTTATACGTACTTTACATCCTTGCCTTCCTGCATTGATTATGTGCAATGTGTAGAAGATAATCACGTGTTCAAATTGTTGGTTGCACGATAGAATATTTGCTTCTTAATTTGTATCACATTTCAGTGTTTGTGGTAGAATCTAAATATCATCAAACTCATATGTTTATGTTAATCTTCCATTCCTTCACTTTAAAATCTTGACTTGTTGAATGAAAGTACCTATCAGTGAAAATGGCGAGTATATCTTGCATTCTCAGAACCGTTTACTTTACACATGGACATGCGACGTTTTTGTCTGAATTGCTTTAACGTGACTGTAAGAGGCATCTTCGCCATTATGTAAATATTTGCATGTCATTTCAAAGAGTATATCACGAAATTGTCTACTCATAGCACAATACATAATAAAGTTAGTTGCGTTATTGATAAGTGCTAAAATATCAATTGTATCTGCTAACAAAGCATATTCCACTTTGAAGAAATTTTCTTTGAAAATGCCAATCAAAAGTAAGATTGACTGTGGAAGCTCAGCCACAATAAACATACAAATAATAGCCAGCAGCATAATTGTTGTCCGTCGGTGAGTGCGCATGCGTTCTTCAACTCTTGCTCCTTTCAGTGCTTTGGTTCGTTCTTGACTTATGTGTAATGTGTACAAAAGAAGACTTCCGGATATTGTTATAAGTATACAAGGTCCTATTTTACCCATCAAAATAAATATCCAAGCAGCTAAAGCTTCTATCCAAGGCATATCCTTTTCCCCTAAACGTAAATTTTCAAGCATGTACACATTATCCGATCCTGCAGTTATACGTACTTTTGTGATATAATAATTTGGTATACAAAACAATATGGATATAAGGAATACCATCACCACTAGTATAACCGATTTTGCTTGGTCGATATTTATTTTTCCTATTCCCATAGATTTTATGTAGATATATCGCACAATTGACATGCACACTCCTAGCCATATTGAAATCATGTGTGTGGTAACACTCACGTTAACATGTAAGGCAAGAAACCAAGTCCATTCGAATGTGTATTTGGCTGGTGTTCGTTCAAGGCCGTGTTGTATATAAAAATGAATTGCAAATGGTATGTATGACATCATTGTTATGGCGTCTGAGATTGCAATGCCGGTTAAGATATTATTGATTGGGTTTCGCATGCTCTTTCTAGTAAGTATTATAATGTTCACCAAATTTGTAGGAACTCCGAAACAGCAAATTGCCAAGCTTAGGTAACCATGCAATGTATAATATACGCATGCATACGCAAACAACTCATTGATTGGTTGATCACATTGGCCCAAGTTAGAGACATTCGACGTTGTGTTGTTCATGTTGATCGTCTTAGTCGTCCCCTATAATTGAGAAAACAAATTTGCATTTAAGTATTGGAAAGTTTTTTTAAATTCAATGAGAACCACCAGACGTTTTACATGTCACATTGGTCATTTGTTACTCTAAGTTGTTGTTTCATTGGTGTATATCTGAATTATCTTCTCTTTTTTTTTAAAGAATTTGAATTTACTTTTAGTGATAGGGTATTAACATTTTATAAAAGTGTGTATTCTCATTTGAAAACCCTTGTTTTACCACTGCCGTTTGAACGAATTTGCATTTCAAATTCAAAAATAAATATAATTTGATGTCATTATAATACATTGATTGTTTATATCGTACACAGCAAAAACATTTTTTCAAACATGTGCATTAACACTGTTTATGAAAGGTCATGCTGAAATGATGCATACTGTTATACAAACTGTTTTCAATTTGAATGTCTTTTTTAAATCTATAAATGATAGAAAAAAGTGCGTAGATAAAAACTTTATCAGTCTTTTATGTCGGAGTTTGGTATCTGTGATAAGAGTGCACTGACTCTATGATACGAGTGCAATACAGTGTTATTTTGGAAAATAGAGATTATTCGGAATACCTTAAGTTCATTTTTGCAGGCTATAAACATCCTACATCGTTATGAAATATATTATTTTAGGTATAACTAACATTTGGATATTTTGACCTTTTTTACCATTATTTTTACTTAGAACTTGCGCTTTGCGATTTCGAAAAAAGATAAAAAGAGGTTTTGTGGTTAAGTTACTGCATAGCATAGAGCTAACAGCGAGTTACAGTACCGGAAGACAGCCATTCAATATCAGGACATTCATAAGAAAAACTCACAATTTAGGTATATAAAACATATTCAACTATATTTGCAAAGTGTGAAAAATCATATGAAAAAAGTTAGCATCATTAAGTTCGTCGGTAATCATACAATCATGTGATGTACTACGAAGATGAGTTATAAAGAATATTGTCAGCTTGACAAAAAAAAAGGACACCTCTGCACAACAGACCATCTAGCTGTTGTATTATTTTATAGAAAACTAATCGAGTTCATAAGGACTGGTGTGACAGTATTGAATATTTATAATTTTTGCATACTAGACAATTCTTTTGTCTTTTTGTCTTCTTCTTCTGGTCGATATCATGTCGCCCTACTAGTTTTGATAGTTTTATAATTTGACAAATTGTGTTTTGCTATACTAAACAATAATAATACGTCTATAAATGACATTTTAAATTGTTTTTCCTCACTGTTAGTTATTATTCTTCGTTACCACGGATAATCATTTCTTGACAGAAATTGGAAATAAAATACGCAATTTCTTTTTATGGCTAAAATATGCCATAACATTGACGACAAACACGAAAACGCTTTCAATATAACGGATATGCCACTTGCTTAAATAATACTCATCATTCCTGTTTCATCTTAATGTAGTATGCATCCCACTTTTTATGCCCATATAATAATGTTTGACTTCAGAACCTTTAAATGGAATTGGAATTAATGGCCTCTGTTATTTTCTGTCCTTTTGAAAACTAACAAATTAGAGGAAATCCTTACAATAGATATCATCTTTGGGATGATTCTAGACACACTGTAGGGTGGCGAACAATTAAATAATCAAGATACCGATAGGACATTAAATGCAATTAGTTCTTTCAGTAAGTTATCTATTGACTGGATAACTTTAGCTTTTGTGTAGGAAATATCAGTTTAAAAGGATGTTCAGAAATTAAATGTTTTAACGTACTGATTGTTCTAAATAGATATAAGAAGATGTGGTATGAGTGCCAATGAGACAACTCTCCATCCATGTAACAATTTATAAAAGTAAACCATAAATATCCATATCGTACTGCATTCCCGTCATGTAAGCATGGTAATGTTAGCGTTATATCTATCATTGCCATAAAGTGTGAGGTTTGCCTAGCCACAAACTAGATTCAACCCACCATCTTTTCTTAAAAATGTCATGACAGTGTACCAAGTCAGGAATATGGCAGCTGTTTTCATATAGTTCGTTTTTTGTGTGTTTACATTTTAATTTTCTGTAGCACTTCAGTGTTCCTGGTGTTCCTTTGTTTTCCTTTTATAGTTGATGTGTTTCTCTCAATTTTAGTTTGTAATCCGTATTTGTTTATGATCTCAATCGATTTTACTTCGTATTACTTTTGAACACCAGTTTACTACTGTTTCCTTTATCTACATGATTATTCAAATTATCAAAACGGTATAATACATGTACATGTAGTATACGATATATGAAAAAGAAGATGTGGTATGATTGCCAATGAGACAACTATCCACAAAAGACCAAAATGACACAAATATAACAACTATAGGTCACCGTACGGCCTTCAATGTACGGAGTACATAATACAATTTAAGTCGGAACGTATTGTTTTTGTTTTCTATGTTGTGTCCTATGTGCTATTATTTGTCTTTAGCCATGGCGTTGTCAGTTGTTTTTCAAACTACAAGTTTTACTGTCTCTCAGGTATCTTTTGCCTCCCTTTTTGAATTAATTCGAAGTATCTGGAACAGAGTGTTGCTGAAACAATTTGGCAATCGTCTATGTAACAGATTGACATCTATGTTTTCCAACATAAGGCAAAACCTTAAGCCGTATACTGATTGCAGTCGAAAATTCAACACTCGATCATTCCTTACCATTACGTAGGTGTTGATTAAGGCCAGCTACGATCTGTTACAATTGTAAATTTAAATTGTATTGAGATTTTCTGTAAATTTAGTATAAAGTTGTTACAGGAAATCATATAGGTTCTGCTTGATGTACGTTTTTACTTAGTTGAATTAAGGGACATAACAACAACAAAAAACTAGATCTAAACTTGATATCGAAAAAATATAAAATTAGATTTTTTTTTCTACAGAATCTTTTAATCGTATTGATTCTATAATTTAATAGAACATAAAATGAATGAACATCAAATCAAAAAAAAAAAAAAAAATTGTGGAAATTTTTCTTGAAATATTGGGTTCTATCTCAGAAGATTTTTGAAAGTTTTTACAATCCTTTGATTTAGAAAAAAAAATCATTCCTTGTAGTAAACCCATGTTGGAAGCCTTATTCTGTAATCATATACATCATGTACATTAATCGAACAAAGATTGAAATCAAATAATTCCAATTTCAAAGAAGTATCCAGAAATAAACCGTTCAGATTGTTTCAAAAAGACACAATAAAGTGGAACTGCATTAAGAATTTTCCAAAACATAACACTCGTTTAACATGATTTAAACAAATGTCAAAATATAAAAATTTGTGTAGTAAAAATAAAGTGACCTGTAGGATATCACAACACGAAAATAAAACAATATTTGATCAAGCAAAACTTAATCATTCTATATATGAAAAAAAGGTATATGTAGTATGATTGGCAATGGGAAAGTATGTATTAGGTCGTATCTAATTACACATCCTGCGGAAATGACTTGATGGTCGGAATTCATTTGTCCTCGTATTAGGTTTGTAGCAGAGATTAAGAGCTAAAAAAATGTCTATTCCAATATCAAGATTTTTAGGAGTAAATATATGATGACCTTCAAAATAGCACAACACAAAAACAACAATCTGCGATCAAGCAAATCTTTTTATTCATTGCAGTTCGTATATAATTACATATACTGCGGAAATGACTTGATAGTCGGAATTTACTTGTCCTCTAGTTAAGTTCGTAATAGAGATTACATTGGAAATGCCATTGAAGGTTATCCAAGATTCTTGTAGTGAATTGAAATGATGTAAAGAACTCTGCGGGGCAAATATAAATTCTTTGGTTGTTGAAAAAGACAGCATATGTATGTGTAATAAAACTGATGATAAGTAATACGTATTTAAAAATCTAATACCATTCTTATAAGTTCGCAAATGAGAATAAAACTTTAAAGAAGGAAAGCGATATAGAATCGTTATTTAATTTTTTTACCTATCGAAGGCCATTAACACGCAACTTTAATTATGTCAAACAAAAAAGCTCTTTTTAAATCTTTCTGTTTTAGGCACACTTGTCAATGGGTTGTGATGCAGTGTAATGTGTGATAAGTTCACCTATCGAAAGTTATACCGTATAGCGGGTTATTTTCGCGGGTGTAAAATTTCGCGATTTTCATTGAATAAGGTATACGAAATATTTTGGCGGTTATTATTTTGGCGGATTCAACATTTTTAACATTAACTTTGCATGTACACTTTTGAATTGGCGGAATTTATTTTGGCGATTTTGTTCTGTCCGCGAAAATAAGCGAAAATTTACACCCCGCGAAAATAACCCGTTATACGGTATTTAAACGTATAAGCAAAATACATACTAAGAAAAGGCAATATAAGTATACCGCTGTTCAAAAGTCATAGATCGGTTGTAAGAAAATAAGTCCGCGGGAAACACATACGCTAATAGAGAGAAACAACGAAGCAACAGAACACTGAAGTGCAACAAAAAACTAAGCACAATGTAAAATACATAGAAATCAAACTATAAGTTAACAACTGCCGTCTTCCTGTATAAGAACAGGGCATTTTAAGAAAATAACGGGTGATTGAAATTGGTTTTGTGGCTAGCCAAATATCTGCGCTTTATGGCAATGTTTACAACCCCACCAAATTCCAGGATAATACCTCTGTGCTTTAGGGAAAATAAATAGAAACTCTTCAAACGTTTAGTACTATGACTTTATAAAGTTTTATCATGCAGCACTTGTTATTTGCTCTTTTTGGTATCATATGTTTATATCACTAATTCAACGTTTTCTAAACAGGTCAGTCGAAACAGTCTCAATTTATAATTGTAATTTAAATATATCTTACTTAAATTTTAATTCTTTTTCTTAGTTTGATAATATTTTTGAAGGAACACCAGAAGCATAGTGTGTCATGTCAAACTATATTTAAATAACGTCTTTAAACAAAATTATGAAACACTTCTTTATTACTCTACCATATATACACTTCATTTTGTTTGCATTACCGCAAAGATTTCCTGTAGACATTTCATGATACTCTTCTGTAGGGAAATATAAATATAGATCACGATTTACTGCGAGTTTTGTAATTATCTGACCAAGTCTACGAGATAAGACAGGAAATTAAACAGCAACGTCTGATTTATTACATAGTTTACATCATGGTTAAGGAAGGCCATGTTTTGTTATCAAAAGAATTTCGTGACTCGATATTGTCACATTTTGATGACGTGCGTTTTGGAGGTGGAAGGTAAAGGAAATCAAAACTGTCATATTGTTTTTTACGTTTGTATTTAAATTACATAATCTATAGCATGTATTGCCACACATGTTTGAAGTAAAGATTGTATATAAGGATGTTTGCTACTAGATCTGTTTCAAAATAACAAGCTTTTTCAAAGATTGTTATAAATTGATAGTTTATAAATAAAGGAAATAAAAACAATCTGAAAAAAATAATGACTGCGAGCTTGTTTAAGAGACAAAACTTACTAAGATTTTAAGAGAAATAATTTTCTCTTGACTTTCCATACATTTAACATTGGCACCAATTTTCTTTAAAAAAAATATGAAGAAATAACAAAGATTTTGTGGCTTTTAAACTATATGTTTTCAAATTATGAAAAGAAAAGAAGAGATGAGCTGGAAAACAGTACTATGGCACTACCTTAATAAAACCACAGGGTTTCAAATATCTTGAAAACAATCAAAATCAAAAGAAGCGAACATCATTTAAGAAGTATTTTGAATTAGATCTGCACATCAAATACGACATTCGATACTGATTCATTGGTAAAACTACATTATACATGGCATTTTATAAATTTACTTTCAAACTCAAAATATGATAGCGTAGAAAATGCAACGCAGATAATATGAGTTATCAATATCCAAACAATAGCATGTTTAATCCAGTGGGTGTTTTTTTAAGAAGACTGTCAGATTGTTTCCGTTATCAATATAGTATATATAAAATCGTAAGCTTTCTGGAACAAATGTTAAATGTTGTCATTCGCTGACCTTTAAATCAGAAATTGGCATTCGGTGACCTTTAAATCCGAAATTTCATTATTGGTTATCGTATTATCAGGGATCTACGACGACTTGTAATTATATACATTTATTTTTCAGTCCTATTGTCAATCAAAGAACGATTCATAACAGTACTATATGATCATGAGTCAAATGCTTTGAAAGAAAAACAAATCTTCAAATAAACCAAACTTATATTTTTGTATGTCATTTGTTTTAGGTGCTGATTTAGAATTTCAAATATGACGTCAGTGTGTGTGCTTTTAACCACTTCGTATGTGACGTAACTTTTTTCACTTTTTGCGTTGAGCCCTTGACTAAGTCGGATGTGTCTATTTTTGGAGTTTTATTTACTGTATTCGGTTTTTGTTTTCAGTAATTAGTTAATACTTCAGTTTTATCATGTAAATCTTTTATATTCATTTCATAAAATGTACTACAGCTATTTTCAATAGCACAGATTGTTCTGAATAATAAAGATGTTCTTATCCCAAGCAGGAAACTCTAGCAGTATTTGGCACAACCTTTTTGGACCTTTGGTCCTCAGTGCTGTACACTTTTGTACTTGTGTTGACTTTCAAACTTTTATATCTGGACGTCACTGGTGTGTCTTGTGTGGACGAGGCGCGCTTCTGACGTATTGAATTTTAAACCTGGTGACTTTTGTTGGTTAATATTCATGTGTTTTTTGTCTAATTCCTGTAATGTTATGTTGTCATTTTATGTTATATTTAACATTGCCATTAAAGCGGGCGGTTTTGCATGACGCAAAAACAGGTTCAGCCTACCATTTTTTTTCTATTTAAAAAATGTCCTGTACCAATTCAGGAATATGGCCATTGTTATAGTATAGTCCGTTTCTGTTTGTGTTATATTTAAATGTTGTGTTGTTGTTCTCCTTTTATATTTAATGCGTGTCCCTCGGTTTTAGTTTGTTTCCCCGATTTTATTTTTGTCCATCGATTTACGAGTTTTGAACAGCGGTACACTACTGTTGTCTTTTTTTTATACGGCCGTTTTGTCTACTATAAGCTGAATATTTGTATTTATTTTCGTGGCTTTCAATTTTCATGGATTGACGAAATCTTATTTTTCCTGGAAATTTAAATTTGTGTTATTTGTCAAATTCTGTAACCAAACAAAAATCATAAAATATATATTTCGTGGTTCACAACAGAATCAACGAAAACTGGTATTCAACGAATAATAATATATCCACAGTACTTTGTACTGCAGTCCTTGGAAAAGTTACGGCTTCATACAACTTCAGAAAAAAACCTACCGTAACGTTTTGAACTTTAAAAGTTTAAAACTAAAAAAATACCGTTTTACACCAATCAGTGGTTTAACGAATCGGTTGGATATGCTTTTGACTTTCGGGCATATAGTTGTTTTCTTTGTGTGTCATTTTGTCCCTAATGGAGAGTTGTATCATTACCAATTATACCACATCTTCTTTTCATAAATACACTCACAAATAGAAATACAATACAAATGCGATTTTCTAGCACAATGTATATAATTTGTTCAGTATATTTACTATATTTCATACAATAAGAAAAGAAACCTTTCGATAACAAAAAAAACCCAAAAAGCTATTTTAAAACGTCGTTACCTCATTAACAACTAAAACGATATTCAAATAGTTTTGTACAATAAGAAATGCATAGGACCAGCTGAAGGTCGCCTCCGGGTGCGGGAATTTCTCGGTACATTGAAGACCTGTTGGTGACCTTCTGCTGTTGTTTTTTCTATGGTCGGGTTGTTGTCTCTTTGGCACATTCCCCATTTCCATTCTCAATTTTATGACACTAAAAAACATTTATTTTCCCTGTTTCAATTAGTAAATGAATTATAAAACCTTTTCAATTATTTGGTGTTGTAATATAAATATAAAAATAAAAGTAATCACTTTCTTACCTGTAAATTTTGAAATTCACATTTTAGTACATCTTCCACCTAGGAAATGTGAACCTAACTAATAACATCGATATGCCATGATCATCAATTTGTGTAAGAGATGTCTATTCTACTGCTGAATGTCTTTTTTAATGTATCAACTTCGCAACTGTTAACACGTTTCTGTAGTATGAGAATAAAAAACGTATTGTGATTATTCAACATTTATTTTTAAACATAATTTTCCAAGCGACGTTTTATCATTTCAATGCATAGTTTTAAATGACAGAAAGGTAACCAAAAAATATAGCATGCCTTTTTTGTTCTCTCATCGTGCACATTAAAGTAAGAATCATTTATAGCGATTCACATATATTTTATGCAAATAATTCTATTAGCAAACCCACAATATTTAATGAAACGATTACAAAGTCTGTTATATATAACCAGCATCTAAACCAATTACAATACAGTGATCGATTTTCAAGTCCAATGACTTATCTTGTTATACGCATAATTATTTTTAAATTCAGATATATTTGTAAAATTGTACATCAATCAGCATAGGGAATGTCAACATGATACATGGTAATTTAAAAGTATTGCACAGTTGTTATCAGTTTGGATGTTTTGTAATCAAGACTATTATTTGAATATATCATTATTGAGTGAAACTATTTTTGAAAATCTAAAATTGATTTGTGAGTTTCCAACGGTTAATATCTTGAAAATCTAGCTTTAACTGTGCCATCTTTTTTTCATTAATGTGTACAATAATATATATATTTTCAGTTTTACATAAAGAAAAGTTATGCACAACGAACTATCCCCTGATATACATACTACATTGTTGAATTGTAGATATCATGCCCGACCATAAAAGAAATTTACCTACCTATAATTATAATATCTTATAAAATAAAACATATATTATGCGTTGATAAATTAAACGAGGATTGAATAAGATTCCAATTAAGTCAAAGTTTATTTATATGTATTTGGCAACTTTAGGTCATCTAGTCGTGAAAGTCTCTATATGTGTAGATCTTATAAATCTGAGGACTTCAAACTTTTGTCAGTGTTACAGATGAAACAAAATCAAGAAAAGCCCTTTGATGCACAAACACTTACTGAAGAAATAAATATTAAATCAGGAACCTTTTAAGAATATCAAAACCATAACGGGTTTACACACTTTTGCCTTAGTAAATTGTAATACTGTGGATTCATTATTATTCGTTGGATACCAATTTTCGTGGTTTTCGTGGGTACTGGTGAACAACGAAATTAAATGTTCAACGAATAACAATTTTTCTATAGACTTACAAACAGACTTCGGCAAAACCACGAAATTATATATCCACGAAGTGGCAATTTTTCCCTAATCCATGAAAATTGGTTCCCACGAAAATAAATGAATCCACAGTACTAGTTGAAGAACAGAAAAAATACAACTAAACGGTATGTTACTCAATTATACAAAAAAAGTATCATATGCACTTGCGAACAAAGTGACTTGGAATTCTAAAAACACAATCTCGAAATACTGTTGGGTGTACTTACAAATGTGGAAATCATATGAAAGTGGATCGGAATTGTTAGGACCGTAATAATGTGCTAAAAATATAGATACCATAATAAACATGATATCAAATTGCATACCGACTATACTAGAACATTATATCTAACAACAACGGATATGTACATGTTTGGATCAAAACCTTTATAGTATTGCAATTAATCATTCCATTTCGAGAAGAATTGTTGAAATCAGATGGCAAGTTAAGAGAAGATTAGTGAAGAAAAAATGCATATTCCAACAGTATAAACATGGAACGTATGGTAAATCCATGGTAACCAATTGGTAGTTAATCATAAACCTTGGGAAACCTGTCGAGGGCAAATCAGAAAACAATATGTATACACAAGAAGGTGATAGACTTTGAGTCTGTCAAATGTTGTATAAACAAAGAAATCGTGCAGAGATTAGTCATGACGTTTCTTTTTTCGCCCCTCTCTCGCAAACAAAGCACACAAGCACAATACAAATAGATATTTTTGTTTCATATATTACATAAGGTGTTTAACATCAAGTGATAAAGCATTACAATTGGTAATATACTCTTATTCAACACTAAAACATCACCAAATTTATAATCAATCGGTAAAGCAAATGTTCTCTCCCAAACACCTGACAGAATCTGCAAAATTGGAACTAGCAATATAGAATTACCTTTTTCATGACAAATGATCGACAGGCATTCAACAAAAGTACACAAAGAAGATTACTTAAACTTAATCATATACTACACGAACTCCTTTTCGTGTACTTCGCGAGAGTGAGCAGAGAGTGCTTATATTGTTTCACTTTTGTTGCATCAGTAAACTAATGTAAAGCAAATTTTGGCAACACACATTTATCAGAAATTTGAATATCGCGCATGTTGTTTGCAGTTATGCGGACATTTGATTGTTTATAATATGACTAAAACTAGCGACACGAACATAACGTAACTACTATTTTATCAGGACGAACACTTCATTTGTACTCTATTTATCTTTCTCTTGGTCTAAAATAGGATACAATTCACCACAATACGCATCAGAAAACGACTTTATGTATTTTCCACTACATGACAAACTATTTTCCAATAATAATTTTTTTGACAACTCATTATGTTCTTGCTATTTGCATTTAATAATCATCAATCAAAACCAGTGTTATCAGCATGGGACATTTTGTAAATGCAATTTCTTCGCATGAAACACTTATCATTTTATTATTCATGTAATCATATAATTGGATTTCTACACGACGACTTGCACCTGTACTTCAAGTGTTTAGTTTTCTCTCAACAGGATGCTGTCTATTACAAGACTTCGTTCTTACATAATCCTATGGGGGGACAAAACAAAAATCAAAAAGATTTCATGAGGGCATTCGAAAACATGAAGTCGAACAATATAACAATATCAAAGATATAATCAGAATGACGAAAACACAAACGATAATCTACAAAATATTTCATAGAATACTAAGAGTTCTGTTCCACTGATGGAGTGCATCATTGTCATGATTTTGTTACATATTGCAAGTGGCATTTGATTAAGAACAGCATTTATTAATAAAGCAATCGAGAAAAATGCAATTGACTACGATCACATGAACTAGTATCTTTGTTTCATATATTCAATAATTGTCGACGAATTATAACGGCCTTTTCGAAATTTTGAAAACCATTTGGAATTCTTAGTTCAATAGCTCCTTTTACCTGTATCTACGAAATAATGATATAATGCGCACTACAAATGTCAGAGATGTAGACCATTTTGTTAAATGATACTGCACAAATGATGCATGTTCACATTGAGGAAAAAACTATTTGAACGTTAATTTGAGTTCTCAAACAATACTTAATTTATTTGAATTGATAATGGGGAATGAATGTCTAATGAATAAATATTTAATTTTTAAATATTAAGGTTCCACTAAAGTCAAAATATAGGACACTTCATCAACATCTAAACTTTGCCTGTATTTTTCAACCTATTAGGAATAAAGTCATAAACTATGAGAACATATGTTCATTTAAACATACTTTACATATACACACTGTATAAATTGTAAATAAACTTGAAATTGTTATGTTGTGGCCAAACCGGTTTTTGGGGTGACACTAAATTTTCAAAAAAATCTGGAGGCCTGCAAGAAGACTTAATTTGATTAAAATTGATATGGACGAATACTATAACATGTAATGCAGGGCAAGCGGATGTTTATTTTTTATAAAATGTATTGATTTTCGAGTTTCAGTTAATTTCATGTATCTCAGTGAACGAATATCGAAGGTACAATACAGAAATTGGAC
Source organism: Mytilus trossulus (assembly GCF_036588685.1). Taxonomy (NCBI): domain Eukaryota; kingdom Metazoa; phylum Mollusca; class Bivalvia; order Mytilida; family Mytilidae; genus Mytilus; species Mytilus trossulus. The sequence goes on along the minus strand of NC_086384.1, from coordinate 36,810,300 downwards.
AAATATGCCATTAAAACATATGTATGTGACAAATCAACATCCGTTTGCCCTGCATTACATGTAATAGTATTCGTCTATACGTATTCGTCTTGCAGGCCTCCAGATTTTTTTGAAAATTTAGTGTTCACCCCAAGAACCGGTTTGGCCACAACATAACAATTTCAAGTTTATTTACAATTTACACAATGTTCCGGACCATATGAGTATTTGGACCATATGCGTATAGTCATGACCATATGGGTATATACTCATATGGTCCGACCATACGCGTATGGTCCGACCGTATGGTCGGGGTAATTAACACTCTGTTACAGTTTACTTTTAATACTTTAATACTAAACTCTTCATATGGTATGACCGCTACTAAAAAAACCGCCATCTTATAGGTAATTTTATTATTATATTCTAATAAAAAGATAAGCTAAATAAAAATTAGAAGTTTCACCTAGTTAATTTTACTTACTTGTCATAACTATATAATACACACATGTTATACTTACGGTTATTACCGATGGTCATTACCGATGGTTAATATCGATTTGTTATTACGAGTGAATGGCAATATTTCGACTTAAAGTAAAATAGTTTATTTAATTGGTTTGTGAATATGATGCATTGAAGTCATCTTCCGATATTTGAGATCTAGAGCTTCTTTAAAAAAAAAACAACATAGACATATCGGAATGGACCAAGACCTCGGTGTCACTGTACGCAGAGCTACAAAAAGGCTAGCTTTTCACTCGCAAACAAAAGACTTGGAAATGCAAATAAACTATGATACCGTATCGAAGTAAATGTAACCCAAGCCTACATGTAAAAATATAATTATCGATAAAAACTTATTATAAAATAAATATTTATTTTTTACGAAGTAATTGTATTATAAAAATAATACATTGTCATATTAGCATCATTTTTTTAGATACAGTTTTTGTATTATTGAAACTTGTATAATGTTATTTAACAAAAAATATACCTATATGGTCCAAATACTCATATGGTCCGGCCCGTTGATAACCAAACGAGTATTATACTCATATGGTCCGACCATACGCGTACGGTCGGACCATACGCGTATGGTCGGACCATATGAGTATACGCATATGGTCATGACCATACGCGTATGGTCCAAATACTCATATGGTCCGGAACATATATATAAAGTATGAAAAATACAGGCAAAGTTTAGATGTTTATGAAGTGTCCTATATTTTGACTTTAGTGGAACCTTAATGCACAGGGAGAGCAATTGTAAAAGTGTTAATAGATAACAAATATAGTTCAATTGTAAATAATATGACGACCATTTTTGTAAGCATATACGCACAATTTTTGTTTTTGATTTTTTAAGATTAATTAAAGTAAATAATGGTTTATATCTTCAGTATTCAAAATCATGGCGTAACGCAACTACGCAACATGTTCGTATAAGCGAAGCGATTAAGAACTGCTTACTTTGAGTTTTTTGTGCATACTCAGATTACTGTTTTAGAGCTAAGATTAAAACTATCTTTATAATTTTAAATAAACGGACAAAACATATAATAAAATGCCTATTGGCTATTACGAGACATTGTTAAAGTAAAAAACGACATAGAAAAATTAAGCTTGACCAACACAAAACCGTCAAACAACAAAAACATGTTCAATGACTTTTTAAGAGCAAGTTACTTTACATATCCAAGTGTTCTGTAAAGCAGATTCTTCATAACAGTGATATCAAGGTTTTGGATTGTTTAAATGTCGTTCGTGTAGACCTGTATCCAGTTGGCCATTATAGGAATCTGAAACCCTGGACCAAATACAGGCGCTTTCCTAATGGAGTTCGCCATTTGTTTTGTGTTTTGTAATTTTGACTAGGGAGATGGAAATTCCTGTGACACATTCAAATTATGTTAAAGAAACGTGTCAGACGATATTGTAAATGATAACACTTTAAGAATAGCCGATGCGTGTATTACACATTAGAATCATTAATTAATTCTATTTGCACAATTTATAATTCTAGGTTTTGATTAACTCGTTTATACATCAGTCTTCGTTTATTTGAGGCTTTCTTTGATTTTATCTACCTCATGCTTTGTTTACTAAAAATGTCTATCAACAAAATCCTTCAATTTTTCAAATCAAATTTGCAAACTCCCGACGCATTGTCAATCTATATGTAAGTATTAAATGATATCAAAGTTGTGTTTTTTTTAGATTTATGACACAAGTTAATTGCAATCTTGTAGTTCAAATGTAAACAAAGAAATTATTGATTTTAACTGATCTTGTACGTATTGTGTCATTACCTAAGTAAACATTTAGTTATTATTTCATTAATAAAGCAAACAGAAGTAATCTGTTGAAACCGATTAAGTATGGCATTATTGATATCTTTTGTATATTAATGTCCCCGATATCCGATGAGGAATATTGTACTGTTTTGTTGAATCGCAAGTGGGAGCTACAAAACAGATCACTATATTAATAAAAAATATATTGAAAATAATTAAACCAACACACGTTTAATCTCCCGCGTAAGTACTTTCAATCAAGCGTAGTATATATCTTTCTATTGCAGATTATAAAATCATACTGTTTCGCTTTAATAAAACGTCATATATGAAAAAGTAAAATCACAAAAATATGAACTCCAAGGAAAATTCGAAACGAAAAGTCCCTCAGCAAATGACAAAATCAAAAGCTCAAACACACCATACGAATAGATTACATCTGTCATATTATTGACTTGATACAGGCATTTTTCTTATGTTGAAAATTATTGATTAAATCTTGTTTTATAGCTAGCTAAACCTCTTACGTGTATGACCGTCCAATTAAAACTACAGACCTCATACAAGACATCTGAAGATGCAGCAAACTGAGATGAAATTATCGTGGACTATTCGTTATGCATATTTCCGATCATTTAATAGTTTCAACAACTATGTTGATGACAGCTTGACATGTATATGTTATATATTAGGAATTTATTTTGTGACAGGATACAATCAAAGTTTAGCAGAGTTCAGTTTTTCAAAAAAAAATCAAGAAAACTTTTGCGAAGCATTCAGTATCCCAAGTTTCTACTCAACTAAATGATCACACAATGTATTTTTAATGTTTATTGAGATTGATAGTTACATATTTGTAACCAACAGTATTATTTTCATTTTTGATCAAGAGAAAATATGGTACTCGAATTTGATATTAGTTTTGGATTGACGAAAGAAAACAAAGTGAAAAATGTCTAATAAAGAAATTAAGCAATTTGTCGATCAATACACAACTGACTTAAATAAGCAGTACTAGTGTTGCTTCACCAGACTCTATTGATGTCTCTTAAATCAAACGTGAGATCAAACATCTGGACAGTCCAAATTTTATGCCTACGTTCTTGTGCTGATTACAGAACCAAGAACGCAACCTTAGCATAAGAATAAAGATATAAACACTTTTTTTTTCAATTTTAAACTATTTCGAAATTACTTAACAGCTTTTAATAAAACAATTTCCGTTTCATTATATTTTCAAATGTAGTGTTTATATGCAGCATTTAAATGTTGATAAACTTTATCATTATTTTTCATCTGTACGATGAGAGCAATACTATATGAAATCTCACTCGCCTTAGGAAATGCTTTTGACAAAAACTACAAATTGATTCGTGAATTTGACAATGAATTGTATTAGAGATTTGAAAACTTTAAAAAATCAACAACATGAAAGAAAGAAAATAGAAAATATAACACAATTATCTTACCTTAGACGTTAAGTTGCTACAAAAGACAAATAATTTGTAAATTTTGTCAATCCGTTTATTTTCTGCGAAATATAGAGGCAGAAATTCAGTACTGTCTAATTAGTGTTTTGTAACATAACGATTTTGTTACGTTTTTGTTGAATTCGATTTGTTTTCACAGCAATTATAGTACATGGTTGTGTCATGTTACGCCCTTTTACAATAAAAAATAAAGCGCTATACCGTTTCCGACAATAACATGTCCAATATCCTTTTGGGAAATAATTTTTGATTTACAGATCAAGATTTTTCACTATAAAAATTTTCCTCAATTACCGTATACTATAACGTTTACAACAATTTTGCGATATAGACACGTATAATTTGTCTATGATAACTATAACATTACAAGATATGAATTATTGATGCATTAAGTATGTAAATTTGTTGCCACAAATTACTTTACAACTATTATATATCTCTCATGTAAGCAAAGGTATTCAGCGTAGGATTAGTACTTGATAACAATAATGGTCTAATAGCACATTTTATTTATTCAAATTATCCTTATATCGACAATCCTATGACCATGTTTAAAGATAAATTGGTTTTACTTATTCCAGTAATGCTGATGTGAAAAATCGTCTCACATAACTCTATCCAATCCTTTTGAATAAACATCAGATCAAATAACTTCCAGTCAATAGATAAAACATTTTATAACTTTCCAAATGCTAATAGAACAGTATACATGGTTTTCCATTTGATTTGCTACAACTGAGTCAAATGCTTTCTTACTGTGTTCAAGACATTCAAGGCATTTGACTTGACAATGTACAATTTTAAGTTCTATCAATTTCCTTCAATATTAGATTTTTTTTCTGTTGGAATAAATGTGATATTTCCATTAACGGCCAATTCTACCAATGAATGCAATATGCGGACCAGTATTACTGCATTTTTTTTAATGAAATGTCATAAAACTCTTTTACCGTCAGATCCGAATGCTTTCTTAGTCTTTCGTTGTACATCATAGTTGTCATTCGCATTTAAATATCATTTAGAAAATGAAAGTTGACCTTAGCTGATAGCTGATATGAATGTATGATTAGTTATCATTCATCATTTTTGTTTATAAATCGGCACCTCGGATACATTAAATTTATGAACTTTTGCTTTTATTTAATCATGATTTGATGACTTAAAATTTACATCCTCAACTATTGTTTGCATTTTTGTCTTTTTCATTCTTAGCCATTTGGGTTGTCAGTTTATTTTCGGAGTTGTTGTGATGTCCTTCTGGTATTTTTCGTTTCTCTCTGTGTCGTACTGTATAAATGTTTAAAAACATGTCAGTAATTAATATCGTTAGATAATACAATACATAGAGATTCAGTGCGGCTTTCGATAATCCTTTAATCCGACTACTCTGTAATCTTTCAATTGCAAAATTGCGAAATACATTCATAGCATAGGTGTGTTTGATTTATTAGTTTGGTCGTGTGGTAAATGTCACATTAGATAGACCTTGTAGAAATAACTAGGTGAACTTACAAATTATTTTTTGGTGAACGCACTAGCTTTTCAGTTAAAAGAATGAAATGTTAGTGCCGTTACTGAACTGACTAGTAAATAATATAGTATGAATAGTATTGTGTCTAAACAGACTTGACAATTAACAAATTCAAACTTTAATTTCTCTCTTACAAGTGTACATGTTTTACTTGATCATTTTTCAAATACCCCGAGAATGTTCTTTCAAATCACACGGAACCTTATCATTTGTGTTAAACATGCACGGGAATCATCGAATTAACTACTAATACCTACCATCGCAAACATATATTGTCCGTGATCGAAATATATATTAAATTGGGACAAAATTAAACTGAACACATTTTATTGAATATTTCCTCATTGGACTTATTATCAAGACTTTTAATCTGACATGGTTGATATTAAAGACACGAATTCTATGACCTATTTATTTAGTTTTACTCTGTTTCCTGTTATATATTAAGTTATTTGTGAAACTTTATGTCATATCCTACTAGAATGAGTTATTGACATTATCCTTTGAATGTCTTACAATTGCTATACGGTGTTTTGAGTGTATCTCCTCGCGATCTATAAAACATATCTAATAAAATAGGATGAATTATTGAGTGTTCAAAATTGTGGATTTCAGTAATCCGAAAAAACAGCTAGGGTTGTTCTAAATATAATATTTTAAATACAATTAAGAACAGACATGGGGACAACCAGCAAGAGCGTCCAGCACATGGAGGCGGTTTTCAGGTGGATGCTAAACCACATTGTGTACTAGTACAGGAAAAATGGAAATAATACTAAGCTCCGAAACACAAAAATGAAATGAAAAAAGAAACATACATGACCTAACAAAGGCCAAATAAATGGATCACATTACATGAATACTCTTTTAATTCTCGAGCTCTTTTGGCACAACTTTTGGAAATTTTTTATCCTCAATGCTCTTCAACTTTGTATTTGTTTGGCTTAATAACTATATTGATATGAGCGTCACTGATGAGTCTTATGTAGACCAAACGCGCGTCTTGCGTACTGAATTATAATCCTGGTACCTTTGATAACTGTTTACACCACTGGGTCGATGCCTCTGCTGGTGGACGTCATTTTTATAAAAATCCTGTTTATCAAACTTTGAATTTTTTGAAAAACTAAGGATTTTCTTATCCCAGGCATAGATTACCTTAGCCGGATTTGGCACAACTTTTATGTAGACGAAACGCGCGTCTTCCGTATTAAATTATAATCCTGGTACCGTTGATAACTGTTAATGTATACATTTGAATAAATTTCGTTATAAGCATCTCTAAAAACATATTGAATGACTTATCTAATTAAAGTTGTTCTAGATCAGAGGTAGGACGTCAAATCTTTATGTGCGTCTATGGTGGACCCAAGCTAACGATACATAAGCGGAACAACCACGACGTTTTTAGATATCCTATCGTATAACAAGTTCAAAGATATATTACAAATTTTACTCACATCAATTTTACGTGAATTTAAATTCATGTGAATCTCCGGTGAAATTCATTAGACCCCAAACGAGCTTATACGTGAAACTCACGTGAAATCAGTATTTGTGAGTTTCACATAAATCTCATGTGAAACTCGTGTGAATTTCACATGAAAAACACATTAAAAAAGAATTACTAGTACTCATGAAAAATATTTAAAGATATGAGAAAAACGATGAATATCGCTAGTTTAAGCGGGTCTCACTGGACCAGCGTGTATCATCACTTGGCCGAATCTGTACCTTTGATCATATATGGAAGGAAACGGAATCATATATAGGATGCTTGCCGATAGACTGACCATCTTTGGTCATCCTCGTTATCTGGTTATAGTGCTGAATCATTCATGTTTTTATAGCAACTTCAAAATAAGTTAATACAACTTAAATGAAACAAAGATGTTTTCACACATCAGTACCAACTAATCGGTCACTGTCTTAAAAGATCAGTAGCTTCCTTGACCTAAATGAAAAAAATCAAAATACACAAACATGAAATACACTAGTTAGGATTGACAAAATAACTTTGGTTGGAAACAGACAATTTGATCTTAAAGCAAAACCAATAATATACTTGTACAAATGTCATCATTATAAGTTCCTTTTCTCTTTCCTTCTTTTCATCATCCTCATTATCACTTTTATCTTTATCATCACCATTACATTACTGAGATTAGTTAACCTCGCAATCACAATAACAAAAGCAATAGAAGGTGGAAGAAAAATGGACAAAACACACATTTTGGAAGATGGAAAAATAATCAAAAGCAGATCTAGACACACGAATGTTACAACTTCCGATACTGGCAATAACATTTACTTTCAAAACATGTTTTTAGGTAACGAAATGATTAGTTCCTACGTTAAATTATATCATACTATGAAGAATGTTTTTAAAAGTGAAATTTCGATACGTACAATTTTCACTCTACCTCGATCATGCACAAATTGATAATTTATTCTTCACATTAAACATATCTGGATCCATCAAAATGCAATAATATCCAAGTCTTAACACTTAAAAAAGAAACTTATTTCTATTGTCACGCTATTGTTAAATACAATATGAAAACTGATTTGTTCCGAATGACTTCATTACACCTTCTTGTCACGTTCCTTTCCGCAGGAAACCTTTCGAGACTTTTGTTCTCTACAGAAACTTCACCTAACAAACTCACTGGAGAATATGTGCTGAGTTAATGATTTTATCTTTCTTTTCAATGAGAAATTCTATTATTTTATTGTGCAATTATTAACACCTATGGTATCAGGACGACGTCAAACAATTGTAATGAAACTGAACATTCTAGTAAACAAACAAATATAATAAATTGTGTGTAGTTTGTTATCTTCTGAATGTTACTGATAATATCATACTTAGTACAGAATTGAAAATATACCGGTTATGTTACCAAATTAAAGGGACAGTAGGATTAAACAAAAATATTTTAAGGAGGTATAAAGTAATAAAATTGTCACGGTTACACTTTCCATGATAAAACTTTAAAAACCCGACGTTCGTGATAACATTCTATTGAAAATATGTTTTCAAAATTCTGATTTACAACAAAGACCTCGTTCTACTATTTATTCACGCATCTACCAGGATTCTTCATGCTGTACGGGTGACAAACGTCCGGTCTACAGAAAGCTCATCATACTAGCTCGAATCTTTTAACTTTTGATAAGCTCCCAACAAACAAAGAAAACTAAACACTCAGCAACTCGAACCCCCCCTTATCACAGGGGATGTGGTATTAAGTGATTCACATTGGTAAGGAGATCCTGTTATAATCATTGCAACCATCGTCTTGCTCATGTAAGCACAAACCCGGAAATAAGTTTTATTTTGGAGGCCATTTTTGGGAAAAGGTGAGGGGATTGTAATTACGATGATAAGAATTATCCTTGGTCATCTGTGACAGATATCCCATAATACTCAACCAAGTCATGATTGCGTCTGTAAATTGTACGAGATAATGATTTAAACTTCAACACCCAGAACTCTTGTTTTAATAGTTTTATGTGATCAGCAACCCTTTATCAAGAAAGTCTTGAAATATCGTATTCACTCTGATGTAAATATATATATAAACAAGTCTAAATTAAAAACCACGTTCAAACCTATAAATGCGTTGGATAAAAACCGCAATTTTTATACGTGTGCATGTAAAAAAAATTCCAATGTAGAAGGGTCTAAACACAGCGCAAACAACATTTTCCAAAAGACCAAAAAAGCGAAAAAGTATATTTAAACAAAACGCATTTGACAAACAGGTCGAACAACTGATGTTCTTTAACCCTGCTGACTGCCATTGGCGATTGCCAAATAAAATTGATCGCAAGATGTAACAAAATGGATCTAAAACTAACTTTAATACTAAATAGAAAACAATTAATTAGTGGCTAAGATGTTATGCCACAAACATGAAGAGTTGATATTTTTTGGTACACCAGATCCGGATTTCGGCAACAAATGTCTCTTCAGTGATGTTAGGGATCGAAACGGTATTTGGAAGGCCATACATAATATACCCTAATTTTTAGATAGACTCTTGAACTTTAGGAGTCAAAAGGATGAACGGACCATATTAACCGTAGGGAGAATATCATAAAAGCCCAAACGAAAAAATATAAACAAGTCTATTTGAAAACTACGTTCAAACCTAGTATTGCGTTGGATAAAAACCGCAACTTATATACGTGTGCATGTAAAACAAATTTCGTTGAAGAAGGGTCTAGAAACAGCACAAACAACATTTTCCAAAAGACCAAAAAAGTGAATGGGTATTTATATATATACTTCGATCGAAGGCGCTGCTGGTATGTTGCTAATTTATGACCTCATTTTGGAAATAAAAATTTAATTTTGAAATACGAATTTCACTGTATTATGATCGACAGGAATTACAAAAACTCAAGAGAAAAATATATCTGTACATAAGAAAATACATTTACATACATCATGTTGTTTCCACTTCAATTTATCTGTATGATTCTGAATCGGATATATTAATATTTTCTGCATTGAAAATCCGTATACAGGAATTAATACAGAACCTTGGCTGCATTAGCAAAACCTTTCAGAATATTGGATTCACAATGCACTTCAAGTTTGTACTTTGTTCGGCATTTAACTATTTTATTCGACAGTCAATATCAATGATAAGTCTTCAGTAGACAAAACGCGTGTTTGTGTCTAGATATAGTAAGATGTGGTATGAGTGCCAATGAGACAACTCTCAATCCAACAATTTATAAAAGTTAATCATTATAGGTCAAGGTACGGCCTTTGGCTCACATCAACAACGAGCCATAAAGATCCCCCAAAATTACTAGTGTAAAACTGTTCGAGTCTGTGTATGTATGTTTAATTTTGAATTTGTATTTTTTCAAGTCGTTGTTAATTATCATATCTATTTTTAGATACGTTTATAAATTGCATTTCTGATTGATCTGTTTAATATTAAGAACATCTACTCTTTCGTAAATATAAACAAATCAATAACGAATTTCTACCCTTATAATCAATAAATAATGGTCAAACAATGATGGTCAGTCACCAAACAGTAATATTATTTGATTTGTATCTCACAGTCACACTTCTATTTCAATTACCTTTGCGACCCAACCATAGATTAATACCATAAAAGTCAAGATTATATTATTACAAGTTAGATTAAATAGTCATATCGATAATTGCTTTACGAAAATAAGATAAATCAACTGGAGGAATTATTCACTATCATCTATATATTTATTATATCTATTGACTTTGTAGTAGTACTAGTATTTCAACTGAAGATCACTACAAATAGGTTATAAATATATTTGAAATTTATATCAGTAAATATCATCGCATCACTATGAGACATGCTAATTATACCGAGATAAATGTTTGTAATTAATAATTAACAACATTGGAGTAAATTAACGTTGTACTTAAATATTATACATATTTATTCTTTGGGGAATGTCGATCACAGAAGATTGTGCCTGCTCTAAATAAAATTACAAATATGCTTCAAATTGAGAGCAAAACATACTTTATACTCTCTTATTGTCGTTTACCCACATTACGTTTTATTGCTGTTCTGTAAAAAAATATTATGTGGATGAGATATTAATTGACTTCGATCAAAATTCTTTCAACCGATGAAGGCTGTACTTTTTGGCTACAATTAGACTAGTGTTGTTGATTTCCGTTTTACGTTTACATGCAATATTACATCTACATGCACTCATGTTATCACGTTTTCCAGCCCTTTTTTCAAGAATCTTTGAATATGTAATAAAGATTTAATTTAACGTTCACCAAGTATACCAGGCTTTTTTGTGTAACGATTCTTTCCTCTGTAACACGCGACGTGAATATCTTTTACATAAGACTCGTACCAAAACAGTTTGAAAGCTAAATACGATCTTTAAGTGCATAGAAACAAATTTTGAATCTTTACCAAATACAGTTCAGACTTTCTTTAACTTGGATAATAGCATGTAAAACAATAAAATTGTAGAATTATCAAAAATGTATTTAAGGAATATTTTCTGAAAATGATCGGATCTTTGACATTGACGTGACAGACGTGATGACTTCTGGTGATGTGACAACCTCGGGAACAAAAAGGCAAGCAAGTAGATGCACAAACTGATCAAAGATTCCATATTAACGTATATGTGTCCTTTGGTCATTTTATTTATATTTACTTAAGTTTTTAAACTAATTTTCTAATCGAAGTGCGACTCATATAAGATGTTTTAAAATACAATAATTCCACACTATATATCAAAATGCGAGTGTCAGAAGGTTTATTTCTATATTTTTCTCATGCATTCTGCTTCATTTTATTACGTTATCTTCGTCGTTGTTGAAGACAAACAGTGCAGAATAAATTACATAAATATAACCAAAGAAAGAACGGGAATGACCTAGATGTTACGTGTAAATGACTTTTTGTAATTTTTCAATTATGACACTCTGTCCTTAAGAAACAATGTGCTGTATTACGTTTTAGTTAATTATAAAGCTTGTTAAAATTGTTTCAAGCACATTCAGTAAATCTGTATTTCTCTCAAGAATTATTTAATGATCTGCTAGAACATATTCTGTGCATGTCATCGCAATTTACTTTCCTCTGGAAGGCATATAAAATGCCATCAAGCATCCTAAATGGTTTAGCAACTAAATGGTAAGTGTTCGTTTCGGTTAACCATGTTAAAATCAGTTTATTTAAAACTAGTAATCAACAGGAAAGCGTTTTAAATGCAAAATAAATGGCTTTCTCTTTCGTTTGATTTTGATAGTACTGTTTAGTGCCATGCAATTTTACGATCAGGAATTATGTGTATGCGAACGGTATATTGACATACAATAAACCTCTTATGCAAACATGACGTATTCTAGTTTTAACGAATGTGAATTGTAGCAATGCCATTTGCATTGATTTTTTTTAAAGGTATTAATTTTAACGCTACTTATTCGCTATTTATAATATAATATATTTGATCATCATCATTGAGATTTCACTGGCCATAACAAAGTTTTGTTTAATGTTTTTAAACAGAAAAGCGAATGTGTTGATGAGACAAAAAAAAAACTGTCTTGTTTGAAGTAAGTTATTCATTTTATTTTGTCCAGAATTGTCGATCGGAACTTCATAAAAAAGAACAATCTGAACTATCTTTATGTGCAATCTAGAATATTTGATAAATATTTTATTTCGTTTAAGCGAATTAAGATATTTTAAGCGTTCGATTGTTTATCTGGAACTTCCATCATCTGGAGCGTGCAAAGGTTAGACATGTGAAAGCCAATAATGTATAAAAAGTAAAAAGGATGAAAGGCTACAATGTATATCAATAACAGGAAACAAAAAGTAATAGCCACATTCATCGAAGGTTAACTTTGCCTGAAGGTGTTTAAACCCTTGCAGTAATTTCTAATAATTTGATAGATTCTGTCTTAAACAAGTTATGTGTGACAATACACCAAGCCAAGTGCTTATTAAATTTAGAGGGGGGAATCGATGTCTGAGTAGTCTCGTATTGAGATTTTCTAAAGCAAATAAAATAGTTTCAATATCTTTTTTATACTTTTTAGCTGCTCAATACCTATATGCATGTTTTAATCAAGATTACTCATGTTTAGATAATAGTGTTAGTCTTCAAAACTTACCGATATACATTACACCAATTACAGATAATGATTGTTCATCATTTCCCTAAAAATATCATGAGGAGAGATACAATATCATTGAATATCAGTTCATGAAAGTTATAACGTAAAATGTAAACATAATGCAAATATGTACTTTTATAATGAATTATATGCTTAATGCTCTTCTCGTTAGTTGTTAAAAATCTGACTTGTTCTTTTTTTTTCTATCAAGGGAATATACTTTTGAAATAGAAACATATTTAGGTTTTTATTTCTGAACATGCATACAGATAAATGTGCAGATAAAAATATTTGTACAATGGTATGATGGATAGCATTCGAATTTTGATAATTATATAATTAATGATACGTCGGTCGTCATTAATTACATTTTGTCATAAGCGAATTTCATCACACATTTATAGAACCAGGTTTAATCCATCATTTTCTACATTTGAAAATGCCTGTACCAAGTCAGGAATATGACAGTTCTTGTCCATTCGTTTTTGATGCGTTTTGTTTTTTGATTTTGCCATGTGATTATGGACTTTCCAAATTGATTTTCCTCTGAGTTCAGTATTTTTGTGATTTTACTTTTTACATTGAGCGGATAGTATCTTTTGCAGATATAATTTAAGTGCAATCTCGAAGAATCAGTACTTTAAAAAAATCATAAACATTAAACATAATGGTTAATTTTATGGAATTTCAATTCATGCAAGTCACAATGTAAAGTACATACATAATGCAAATTTGTACTTTTAGACTGAATCAAATACTCAATATTTGTCTCATTAATTGTTAAAAATCTGATTTGTTTTTACTATCAAGGGAATATATATTTTTCGAAATATACACATTTTTTTTTTCATTCCTGAACATGCAAATAGATAAATTTGCAGATAAAAATACTTGTACAATGGATAACATTCGATTTTTGATAATTATATAATTAATAATGCGTCAGTCACTATTAACTTCCTTTTCACGAAAGCATTTCATTACAAATTGACCTTGAGCTGATGTATAGTGTCTTTTATAGGTTTTGTTAACACATAAAGTACCTGTTTGGTTGTCACATAATAAATGGTAACAACAGACGATGAGATATGCCAGATCTGGTCATTGAATATATTAGAAGAACCAACAAACTGAAAGGAAAAACTATTACCTCATAGAAAAGAGGAACGCTATGGTTAAAAAAAGACAAACAAAGTACACATGACACAACAAAGAAAAACTAAAGAATAAGCAACACGAACCCATCAAAAACTAGGGGTGATCTTAGGTGCTCCGGAAGGGTATGCAGATCTTGCTCCACATGTGGGACCTGTCGTGCTGCTTATGTGATAAAAAATCCGGTAAATAGTCTGATTCGGTAGGTCACATTCATAAAATGGTAGGGGAATGTCGTTACGACGTAAGGAACATATTCGAAATCATTTGTGGAACGGTTTCTTCACCAACTCATGATGGCGTCTGTAAAATTTACGCTGGTTAGATTTCATCATCCCCATATGGAACTCTTGTTTTAATAGCTTCCTTGTTAGCAGCAACTCTCTATCGAGAAAATCGTGATAGGAAATTTAAGCACGGGCATATCGTATCAATTTGGAAATATATACCCCGTATGCAGGTGCTGCTGGAATGTTGCTACTTCGAAATGGCAAGTTCACAATTCGAAAACTGAAATCATCTCTTTTGTCGTAAAGTTATGTTTTCAACCGACCCTCACTATCAATTTCCAGATTTAAGTCCAGATATGAGGCCGACTTAACTGAATCTGTAGTATTCTTTATCCCTAGTTTGATGGGATAGATGCGTTCAACATAGTCTCAAAATTTTAAATTATTTATATAATTAGTGACAGAACATCATCTATATAGCGGAAAGAAGAGTTAAAGGCAATAAGGAGGCGGGGATTATTTCATACAAGGTAAGTAGTGGTGTTACGTACCTAAGACGATACTGAGAAAAAATCGTAAAGGTTTCAACAGACGAAGAAGGTGATGATAAAGTGTAATAAATACATAAAACACATTTAAATTTAACAAGTGGTCATTGTTGGCATCTGTTTTTGCAGGACCAAAGGAAGTAGTTTCTTAATCATGTTAATGCTAACTGTATCGAATACTTGCTCATTTTGATAGGTCACTAGTCTTAATTTGTTATGTTAATATAGTCGGTAAGATAAATTCGTTTACATGGTGTGCTAGTGACGTAATACGGTATGTATGGGGTCAGTACATTCCATATGGAGATTTGAGTTTCGCTCTCACCCCATATGGAATTTACTGACCCCATATATACCGTATAAGGTCACTAGCACACTAGTATGTAACAAATATTATGATGTCAGCCTTATAAGAATAAAGAAACAAGTCGGCAAAAAGAGGGACACAATTTGTTCCCATTGGAATGCCGACAGTCTGTTGAAACTCTCGTCCTCCGAACGTTACAAATATGTTGTCAATCAGGAAATCAAGCATCTTGATAATGTCAGTTTCAGAGAATTTTTGTCTGAATCAGAGTGATCCTTTACAAAGTAGGATTTATCCCTCCCTCTGTATACGAAAAGATGCAGATTGGAAATAAAAAAAAATCAATTGAAAAGAAAGTTCACAAAAATACAGAACTCCGAGGAAAATTTGAAACGGAAAGACAGTAATCAAAAGGCAAAATCAAAGGCTCTAACACATCAAACGAATAGATAACAACTGTTGTATTCCTGAATTGGTACAGGCATTTTCTTATTTAGAGAATGGTGGATTAAACCTCGTTTTATAGCTAGCTAAACCTTTCAATTGCATGACAGTCGCATTAAATTTCATTACATTGACAACGATTTGTGACCAAAACCAACAGACATAATAGGCAAAAATGTCAATAATAGGGGTACATTATTCAACAATGTGTTATTATCTTAATCACTGTAAAAACAAACAAAAATGTTAACATATTAGACAAAATACCACATTGACGGGATGTATACGTACATAACCACGTCATATAAAATGAATGAACTGAACTATTTCAAGAAAACAATATACATCTCATGTGACAATACATCGTTTTCTCTCAGCGGTTTTAGGATTTCAATTTGACACAAAATAACTATCAAAACAAGAGGGTTTCACATTTATCTGAAAGAGTGATTTATTTCGTGAACTTTACCCTGACACTTATATAACTTTAGCGGGAACAGATATTCAAACTAGTAGCAATAAAAAGCGGAAATATGATATATAAGGTTTACAAAATTTGCATTTTTGGGGATTTTTTTACATTGTATGTATATGAAAAAGGATTGCAGCGTAGGATGATATGTAAAATATATCATATACCTATCTTTCTTAAGATTATATGTGCGTGATTCGCACTTAAATTCAAATCAACTGAAGTGAAAAGAGCTCATTCAAACTCTTTTAATATGTTTTGTTTTAGTTTCTTGTAGAAAAGAGCCAAACCAATATATAAATGATACAGAAATTAACCAGCGACAAACAACGAACTACATGCTCCTGATTTATGAAAAAGCTCAAACAGAATAAGGCGGATTAACATATGTAAGAGCACTCAACCCTCTCCTAAGTTTATTGATCATTGACGTATATGTGTCGTTCGTTTCTTATATTTGAATAAGAAATATTGGTTTGTGAAAAAGTTAAATTCAAATGACGCTAGAGTAATTAATGCAGCACATAGAGCAGCTGATGCATATCCTGAGGATAAGTAAAAGTTTCTGTCTTATTATTAAATTTCTGCTCTTTTTAACCTTTCGCACACGCCATCAATAAATCATCAATATCAATTTGCTAAGAGGCTTTTAAAGACAATTTTCTGATTAAAAATACCTCCAAGTGTGAGTCAAAGCTCTTAGTTGAAATAAGTTTTTAATCGTTGTGATTTGGATTAAAAGTTGTCTTATTGGCACTCATACCACATATTCTTTTTTGTGTACAAATATTTTAAAATTTAAAGTTCTCTTTTTTGTTAAAACTCTCACATGAATCACAATTCTTGCGGGTTCCGTTTCGTAAACTGTCGATACTGGAAGCTTAAAAATCAAATTATACTCAGAAACATTACGTAATACAAAATAACAAATGAATATCAGTTTTATAACAAACAGATTTTTTTTTCACAAGCTTAATTACATTTTCAATCTTAATGATAAATACCATTAGGGCATTCAACAGTAAAACTGTAGCTTTGTTGTGTTTACCCATTATGACGCATATCTCTTGTATTATGGTCGTTAAATATTAATTCGATTATTTGACAAAATATCTTGCAAAAATAATAGCCCTAGTGAAATCACTTTAAAGTGCAAAATGTGTTTAGGTGCATTTAATGAGTTCTTAATTAATGACAATGTCATTCCAACTTTGCAAAACTAAAGATGAACTCTGTAAATTATTGTAACAAACAAATAACAAGAGGAGCGAACATTCTTTAATAATATTGCTGAGTAACATTTGAATATTAAATGAGATATGTTTTAAGAATATCGGAAATTATTTAATGTGAGGAGAAGCAGTAAATTGAATCGGCTGCAACAGTTCAGGTTAAACATAACCTTTACATTAAATGCATGCTATACTTAAAGTCAAATATCCTCTCAGTAGAGTTAAATACGCAATTAGTACTCTTAGAGTTCTTTAATTGATATTGACACGTTGTAAAACCATTCTCATCCAATTTTCATTTAGTTGATTTTTCATAGCTGCATTTTGTCACGATCGTTAAAAGATATTATTTTGATAAAAGAAGAACAGATATTCATGAATGTAATAAAACAGACAAGAATAACACTTTTAAAAGTGGAAATATAAAACTAGGTTTCCGATTCTTAGTTACTGCAACAATAAAAACGATAAAAATAAGGTGAAATGTCGGGATTATTACAATATTTTTAAAATCCGGTTAATTAAAGAATTAAAATAAATATTTTTAACAACATAAATATATTTTACTTAAAAATCATGGCTTTTGGTCATGCCATGATTTTTCTAAGTTTTGCTTTTATAATTTCATTGCCTCCTCTTTATACTTTCCTGCATTTTGCTTCTGTGAAGGATGATGAGTACATCTTATATGTAGAGGTGTCACTTACACCTGTACAGATGAACTTTGACCGATATTATTAAAGTTGGGCGTAAGTGTTTGTGTGAAACACATGTAAAGTAGATATAGTATCGACGCTCGACCTGTTAATCTTAAAACATGTTAATTTTCATCGATTTACTGGTAGTTGAAGGTTTACAAATCAGAAGACCGCATTGACTCGTACTGTTTTACATAATTTCTTATACAGAAAAAAATCCCCCCAAAAAACACCAAATTGTCATTTTTCTTGTTTTTAAAAAGGTTGATTTACACGAACCGTATCATAATCCAGAGATGATCGCTAGTGCTTCAGACAGATAGGCAGATTCTGCTCCGTATGTAACACCCGTCGTGATGTTCAATAACAGTCCACATTACGTTTAAAGCTTCGTTCGGTAATTTTGTTTTTCCATATTCACCAAGCGATATGTCACTACCTTTATATGTTCGACCAAGAAACTGTTGATTTGGCTAACAACCTGAAAGGGAATATATGCTTTTACTAATGATATAAGTTTTTGTTTCACAGGAATATTGGTTTTTTTGCAGAAAGGGTGGAGATACCTTAGTGACATTAAAACTGATAAGTCTTAAATACACAGACAACACCATAGATAAAAAAACAAAAGATAGAAAACTAAAGACTGAGATACACGAACCCCACCAAATGAACAGGATGTGATCTCATAGTATACGGAAGGGCAAGAAGATCCCGCTCCATATGTGACATCCGTGTTGCTCATGATAGTACAAAATGACATTTATAAATATATCATTGAGTTAAATTGTGTAAGACAGTTTGATAAACATCTGTCAGGAGGATTTGAACCATAAAATAAGTTTATGAGAAAGGAAATTAAAGTTAAACAAAAGAGTGAATGATGTTTATTTGAAGTACCAAAACTTAATGAAAATAGCACCGTATTATTTACTTAGAAAACGTCCGGCCTACACCACAAAATAAAACTGTACAAGGAAACAATTTAATATAAAATGCATGTTTATGCTTATCTTAAAATCATTCCAGCGTTATACAAATTAGAATGTTATTCCTGTTCTATTTTGTTTGCTTGTGCATGTTTTGTTTTTTTTTCTGAAAATTTACATTATTTTGAATCACCTAGAATGAATTTATAAACTATACAACATTTGAAAATAGGGAAATAAAATCATAAGTTAAAAATAGTATACTTCCATGTTTAAAGGCAGTAATAAAAGCCATTCCAATAGTCGTGTATAATAATCTTATTCAGCACTTCCAAAAATCAAAATTCGCTTTCATCAAAGTGTTTATCTTTAACACTTATTTCGCAGCTTCAAAACGTCAAAAATTTAATTTTGTTTGAGGCGTAAAACTGTTTTTATAATGCATGTCAAGCAATTTGGAAATATTGATAAATAATGCCACACTCAATCTTAATTTCAGTAGATAAAATATATTGATACCCGGATGTGAAGAGGAGTTTAAACCATGATAACAAGGAATATAATTTCTTGTTTATTGTCAGGCACTCAAAGCATGAATTATACATTTTAAATGAAATTTATCCGTTCAGTTATTGTTTATACCCTTGTCTACTACAGTACAGCCTATATTTATGACGCTATTGGAACATTTACATGCAATTTGTTCATTCGTTAATTGTGTATATCCATGTCTAATACAGTGCAGCTTATATTTACGACACTATTAGAACAATAGTACAATTTATATATAAAATGATACGAAACTAATCACAATAATGAAAGTTACAGTTCGGAAGGCATCTGGTACCAACAGTTTTATGACTTCGTTATCAAAAATGAAGATAAATTAGTTACATATTTGCCACAATATATGATAAAATATTATTGGACAATCGTAACTAAAGTACAACGAGACTATGATTGTCATCTCCGAAGACTTACAAACGCCAAGCAGTCCAATTAACCACACAAACAAGGACATAAAAGTGGCAATTATCCTTTATTCATAAGACATTTAGGGTTTATTTCTCCGAGGTATGATATGATGTTCATTTTCTGTAATACAAAAAAAATAGCAAATATAGAGAACAACTTTTCTGAAATAACAATTTCCCCTAAAGTTAGATCGTTATCGCGAATTAGACAATGAATGACGAATGACTGAATAGAGAACTTTCGAGTTCGATGCATTTCCGTCAAAAACTCTGGTTTTAGTGAACGTCATTGTTCGTTAAGGGGCTTCGTCACATCCATCCAATGTTGAGCGAAGGTTTGGAAAACTATAATTCTATATTGTACAAATTATTTTCTGAATTCTATTGTTGTGTTTAAGGGTATACGATACAGTTACAGGGGAGGTAATGACGTTGGTGACGTCAAATATTATTTTCGCGACGTCAAACTGTGACATATCGGGAAAAGATGCATTTTTCGACTGATTTTTATCATTCAAACTGCATGGACCCCATTTTTTAAAACAATATTTTGTTTAATTTTGCAAAGAGATTATGTAGACCTAATTTTATAAAACTGTAAATAGTGCAACTTTTTTAATTTTGAAAAATATACAGTATTTCTTAATTAATGACCATTTGATAAATATGAGTTGTTTCTTAACTTAGAAAACTTATAAAATGCAGAAATTACAAATTATTTAACAAAAAACAATTTGTGTTTATCTTTTTGAACAAAAAAGTTATGTCCTTTTTCGAGAAGCAAAATACGGCCACAAATCCGAATTTTGAGCAAATATACCAAATTTTGATCTCATTTAACTAAAAAAAAGCACATGAAGGTATATTTTTTATTACATATTTGATTTAATAGGTTAAAAATAAACTATATGCAATTTTTTATCAACTTGTAAATACGGGATCAAAAATGTATTGTATGCCCTTTTAAGTCTCATCGATGATGGTTAACGGATTGGAAGCTTTGAAAACTGAAGTTATGAACCCCAGCAGTGTCAATGTTTGAGATGATTGAAATAGCATAAAAAATATATTTTTGATGGGGACGTGGACGGGTACATCCGAAAAAAAGAAGACAATGTGTACTCTCAGTTACTGACAGCTGGTCCAAAGCCAAAAATAATGAACACAATCATGTATCTAAGTTTAAAAATCGCGTTTTATAATTATGTCTATATTGCGTTTGGTAGCCAGCTATACTAGTATATTGTTTCGATAAAGGGTAAAGGTTGCTACATATTAAAACGTTTAAACCCGCTGCATTTGTTTTCAACTGTCCTAATTCATGAACCAGTTGTACAGTAGATTTCGTTTGTTGATGTGGTTCATAATTATTTATCGTTTTTGTTTTTATATAGATTAAACTATTGGTTTCCCGTTTGAATTGTTCTATACTTGTCATTTTTGGGCCCTTTATAGCTTACCGTTCGGTGTGAGCCAATGCTTCGTAATGACCTATTGTGGCTTTTCTTTTACAAATTCTTATTTGGACGGGGAGTTATCTCATTGACATTCACACCACATCGTCTTATATCTATTAAATAAAATAGAACTATGTCTTGTTCAACATCAAATACATACATGACGTGCCAAATTTATATGACACATATTGCTAAATAAAACTTATCAAAATGAATATTAAAGTTTTTGTATCACTTTCATATACATGAGTTCAAAGTATTTTTAATTGTAAATCCATATTAGCTACTCTAACGCGCCATATTTATTAAGCGCAGTTTTCATTTAGTTGATGGCTCGCAGTAAAAATATATGCACAAGACATGTTGACACAGCATAACGATTCCTGCATTGTATATTGCAAATTTTAATCCGAAATCTATAGAATAAATTGCATTTATTTCACTTTGATGTCTATGAAACTAACTCGTGGGAAATAGTCTGCATACATATGTACGTCTCTTTTTTATATCGTTAATGTAAACTCCCTTTACATGATATAGTACCGGAAGTGTTGCTAGAAGATAAATCTATGCAATTTGAAAGCCGAGCTAGAGGCAAAGGAAACCATTCGACATGATAATTATTATCTCAACATCATACACTCCAACGTTCGATTATCACTGGACAAGTTTGACAAGTCATATAAATTGAATGTTATATTAAGACCATGGTATTTGCCATTTTACATTTTTGAAATCGTGATTACGTACTTACGTAAAAAAATATTATTTCTAGTTATGACGACCACAAAGACGATTGATGAAAAACAAAGCATGGACATTAGCGATCCCCCTATCTGGTAAATGATGTCGCAAAGGCGCACATTGTATTAACGATGAAAGAAATAACTCGAAAGTTGTCTATTGCATTGTACTCAATCTTTTGTCATATATTTATTTCCAAATAGACAGTGGAAGCCGTTTGGAAATAAACATTTTCCATGATATTAACCACTACAATTCCCATACATGTCGTGTTTTGTTTTGTTTCAATAAAAGGAGATATGGAATATACGAAACTAATTTAACTTTGGATGTAACACGTCTTTTGAAAGTGATTTAATAAGGATTCAACTGTTTTAATTAACATGTAGGTGTCTCAAGTTTTGAGTTATACGTCCGCGTATAAATAGTGGTCTGTGCTTCTGTTTTATGTTACAGTCGGTATTTTATTTTTTGATCATGTTAAAGGTCCTCGGATTTTAATATCGTGTGTCCTTGAAAACCTTTCTGTTTTACAAAAAAAACACTTATTATTTAACATTATAATATTATAATAATACATTACTTTATAAGTACCATTGATCAAGGAATGTCTAAGGAAAAATGAACTAAACCATAATGTACTATATAATGCATACCATTTTGTTATATCTTAGATACACACATACATGTATACATATAGAAGAACTATGTATGTTTGAAATAAATTTATTTGTACAAGTCTTTGAAACGCGTGACTTTGCCAAACATGTTAATCTTTTCTTTGTTCGAGTAAAACTACATGTACGTTTAATATTTCGAGACAATGTACTTGATGAGGTTATTCTGTTAAAACTGCAACTCTTAAAACTGTTCTAATGAACTTATTTCGACAAGTCTATAATTTTTTAACTTGTAGCGAACTTCGTAAACATGTAATGTCTAAAGACAATAGCAGTGTACCGCTGTACAAAAGTCATAAATCAATTGGGAGAAAAACAATCCGGGTTACAAACTAAAATCGAGGGGAAACACATCAATTATAAGTCAGAGGAAAACAACAAAACAACAAAAACACTAAAGTGCAACAAAAACAAACAACAATGCAACACAGAAAGGAACGAACTATTAGAGAAAAACTGCCATATTCCTAACTTGGTACAGAGACAATGGTGGGTTGAAACTAGTATTGTGTAGCTAGCCAAACCTTGCACTTTTTGGTTATGTCAAATAAAGCGCTAACATGACAGCATTATATGACAGGTACACAGTACAAATAAATGCTCCGTGTTGAAGGCCGTACTTTAACCTATAATGGTTTAATTTTTAAATTGTTATTTGGATGGAGAGTTGTCTCATTGGCACTCACACCACATCTTCCTATATCTAAGAACATTTAGGATAGAGAAATACATATAATAACATAAACATTTGGTGAGTTGGTGGTGTTAAAGGTTGAGCTGAAGTACTGTTGTTATTCAATTTGCTCATGATGATGTCAGTTTTTTTCTAAACATGTGTTTTTATTCTCTACTACTTATTAATTCAAAATCTGAAACACGGGGAAAATGCTGCAATTCAGTAATATTTAACCAGTCAACCATAATAATTATGCGAAAGTATTTAATTTGTAAATGAAGTCGGATAGTCACTGTATATCACCCATACTCAAATTTCGTATATTGAGACAAATCAAGGTTAAACAAAATTCAAGGAATCCCACGACTTCCAAAAGGAACATTACCGGGTCCTTAGACAGGGTAAGCGTTTCCTGGTATACATTTGTTGATTTGTCGTGCTGTACAATACAACCATTATAATATCGCCATCTTAATCTTATATATATATATACAGTTATAACTAACTAAAACGGGAAAGCACAGAATAATCATTACCACGTGTGAGTTTTCGAAATCAATTGAAGGCATACTGTTATTTCTTGTATGATTTGATATCAGCAAATTGAATACAAAGAATTCTAGGGAATTTAAGAGTTTTAGAGGCTAGGTATAGTATCACAATTATCAAATTATTAGATAACAAACAACTCGTGTCAATTGTACTTGTAATTTAGATCGGTTACTGTAAATGTAATGTTATCTATCAAACAGCTGGTGATGTGTAATCAATTATTTAAAACCATCATCCACTAGGAATTTATTATCCTTTGCAAATCCAAAAGAAATTTTAATAATAAAAAAATGTCTCTTATTATTTATTGAGTATAATAATATATATAATTATGACCATAATGCTTGATTTGTTTATACATCGCTGTCAATGTAATTGAATTGTATGACTGTCAAACAAGTGAGTGGTTGAGCTAGATATAAATTCAGAATTCACCCATCATTTTCTACATAAGAAATAACCTGTACCAAGTGTGAAATATGACAGTTGTTATTTATTCCTTTAATGTGTTCGGGCTTTTAATTTTGCCCCATTTCCGTTTTGAATTTTCTTCGACGTTCTGTATTTTTATGATTTTAATTTTTAACATAATGAATTATGATACTATTTCCAATATGAGCTATGATTTCTCGATGGTATATTTGAAACACACTAAATGATAACATATGTTAGATACATGTACAAACATCCGTAAATGTGTTACTTTGACATAACCGACTTAGTTTTACCGTCATCAATGACATGGTTTCAATCAGCCATTATACATGTTATAATTGATGACTATTATAGAACAATTCCCCTACTTGTTATACTTCTTAGTACATAATATCAAAATACGTTTATGTGATGTTTTATTTTACGTTGTGGACATAACATTAGCATGCATCATTGCAATAAGAAGGACAAATTAATCAAAAACATAAACAAGTAACCACCATGGGACAAAATGCAAGACATAAAGAAACATAATCTGCTTATCAATCGGCATTGTGAATTCGGCTTGCCTCCCACTAGGCGTTGAATGTGTAACATTATATACTTCTACTCACTAACCAATTCAAAACAACACAAATTACGAAAAAAAAACATTGTCATGAAAAACATAATTTTTTCCATTAACTATTCTCTTTTGGACAGGGCTTTGACATAGTAATAAAAAGTACAAATTAATCAAAAACATAAATAAATGACCACCCGAGAACACATTTCAGGACATATAGAAATATAATATATTTATCAATCGTCATCAAATGTTTGGCTTTAAGCGTTCCTGATGAAGTAAAATCCAGAAAAGTGCGTAGGAAGAAGAAATTATTAAACGTGTTGTTTTCAATTTTTTAGAAATTGTCAATAAGGGTCAAGTAAACACTCAACTTTACGAGAACAGAGATGGTTTCAGCATCCCGATGTTAACTTTTGATTTCTATGAGCGACATTCCAACATCACGTACATACGGATATTACCTGTCATGATTTATTGATTGAGGGTTGTTGCGATCAATACATAAGACAAACAAACATTTCATTAATGTCAAATAATTATGAACGCTAACCCTGTGCTGTGTCGTCTTACATTTTTTTGTCTTTGATTAATCTTTTACCGAAAGAACAACAGTCGTATCTAAATTTGAAAAAAATAAATAAGTTGTAGCCGAAAGTTGGTGTAAGAAGACGGTTTAAAGTTTTGTTCAAAGAACTATACCGAAGGATCGAAAATAAACGGACACAACCATGTTTGAATATTCGGTTGAAGGTTAGACCTGCAAAACACTTCAGAAGTTTCAGATACCACATTTGAAAGCCGAAACTGTTTAAATAAGTTATACGTTTGGAGGTATATGACCAATAGCACATACAAAGATGAGACAAATACATCTACGATACACTTTGGACAAGGGAATTTAAATCTTTGTTTCTCAATAATGTCATAATTTATCAACGAGAAATTAAAACAAGTATATAAATTATTTCAGTACTGTTGCACTGACTATAGACCGTTGGCCAATTTTGCCTGAACCCTTAACAATTACTAGACAAATTGATATTGATGTGTATATGTTTTGAACCAATGAATTTTATTCAGTTGAGCTGGAGAGGTTATTAAGGATTCTATGCAAAACATTATGTATAATTGACCCTCGATTTTTGTTTGTAATCCGGATTTCGTTTCTCTCAATCGATGTATGCCTTTTAAACAGCCGCATTATGCTGATGGCTTAATGAATCGATATTAAACACACTTTACAATTCTGTTGATTCTTTAAAATTTACGTATTTAAATGATCTAATAACATTAAAAGACACTAACAATTATACACAATGTTGATTGCAATGTTACATTCCAATTGTCGTCAATTAAATTACATTAACTATAACCCATTTCCTAATTTTTATTGGTCAACAATTACACGAAAAATAAATAGAACAACCTTAAGGATTTTATTTCACTTCTTTAGAACTATAAGAATCATTTAGTAGTCGATATTTTTTTCCACAATTTCTTTAAATAAAAATGCTTTAGGATACTTTTAAATTCATCAATAAATAAGATTATTAATCTTATGGAAGTCATGCTTTGTAACATATTTTATCGGCATGAAAAGTCAAAACTAATATTAACTTATTCTTGATTGAAAACATAATAATTAAGTTTTCAAGCTAGTCATTTTGAACATAAAGATCAATTTAAAAAATCAATTAACACTACACAATACGGAATATTGAAACATAACAGCAGTGCCTTAATAACAAAGAAAAGACATGAAGTTACGAAAATCTAAAATTACCACAAAAGTCGGAAACTGTCATATATGATTACAGTACCGTTGTGCATGCACCAAATCATTTTTTTAATTACCGAACAAATAACAGATGCTTCAATAAAAGAATTTGATCAAATTTATCATGCTTTAATGTCGAAGGTAATTTGTGTGAAAGACAAAATATAGCACAAGTGCAAATGTACTTTTTTTTTAATTCTTAAAGTGGTACATCACACTACAGAGAGATAACTCTGTAAAATTCAGGAGCCGATACTAGGGGCAACTATAAAATGTCAATCCTGGTATCTATGATGAGTGTATAGCTCATTCTGTTGTGTTGTGTATGGTATGTGTACCTGTATTACTATCATTTTATTACATACACATGCATGTAGTACTTAGAATTTTTTTTAACCACATACATATTATAGTCGATTAACTAGAGAAAACCGTGACAACATAATATTTGAATACACAATAAAGACAAACAATGTTGACCTTGTACGCTTTTTGGTTTTTGATTGTTTTATGAGCAATCATACCGTATCTTTTTATTTTCGTATCAATGATAGTTGACTTTTCACTTACTTTCAAATTTGGTAAGATTCTTATTAAGAATATTTCTTCAAACTCCGTTTTACTAGATCTAACCATTCCCCTGTTTTCTAGATTCAGCTAAAAACCAAGTTAATTATTATCTTTTCATTATATAAACGTTAATTTCTTATAAATTTTTCTTTACTATTCGTTTATTGCAGACATTCATTCTTGGATGATATTTAAAAAACATAAGCAATTTCTCCAAAATTACTAAGTGCTCAAGCAAGTAATTTCAATTACATTTACAAAGATACATAACAATAAGTTATAATCTAGAAAACATTTGCTGAATGACAACTATTGCGAGCACGGGAATACTGTTGACTATCTAAATGAAATAAGTATAGACACATTCAATAAAAGTGAGTAATGAGTTTGTTGTTTTGCAAACTATCAATTCTTATCATGCAAAAATACGTATGTTTCAGAAAAGAATGACTGCAACTGTGAGTATTCAATATCCCCAAATTAAAACTGAATTAAAAAGTAATAAAAAAAAACTGCTATATGACAGTGTATTTCAATAAATAAAGAAAAATACTCCGGTTTTATTGAATAAAGAATGAAAATACTAAAAACAAATAAAAATTTTGTATACAACTGGAAATCAATTTATGGTACAAAAGTGATAACAGTTGTTGTTAAATGTATACTACATCGGAATAGCAGTAAGGAAGTTACCATTTGAATTTTAAGATGGGCGGAGGAGGGGGGAATTTGAAAAAAGTCAGGAAAGGAGTTTTGAGTAAAACAAAACGCAGTATGAGCAACTGGCAAAAAAGGCATGTTGACAATTTTTGTAAAATAAGTCCAGATAAACTAATAAAGAAAACCAGGTCCGAATAGAGTAAAAAAAAGCCAGGACATAAACTAAACTTATTCAAACGATATGTAGACTTATGTTATAAGCAACGAATATCCCAAAAGTGACATGTTCGTTTGTGTGTGTGTGCAAATTACAGCAGAGACTACTTCTATCCTCTTCTTTTTTTTAAACAATCAGACTGATATTTCATAGAACTATTCTCCCTGCGAACAGTTTTACCCATAGGTTTGAACTTTCCTAACTGTTATATAGGTTGCATTTCTGTAAATATTGACAATGCAATATCCCATAGGAACTCATCTTACGGCTAAAAATGTACCACTTTTACTAAGAAGTTTTGAAAAAATCTTTTGCTAGAATTGAAAATTCATATGCACTACAAGTTTTTTTCAAATTTGAAAATATAGGACTATGCTGCATATTTTCAACGTTTATATAATTATTTAATTTTGTTAACATACTGGTTCCCAGTTATGCTCTCTGTGTTCCATCTCATTGAGACATAACTTGGGAATGTTACCAGTTAATAAACATGTGCATATTGTTTACATTGCAATATGTGGTAACCCTTCATTCGAGGTAGGAGAAGTTAAGAAAATATGTGTTAGTTTAGACTCCGAAAATATAAAATTATCCCAGGCATAGATTTCCTTAGCCGTATTTGGCACAACTTTTTGGAATTTTGGATCCTCAATGCTCTTCAACTTTCTTCATGTTTGGCTTTATAAATATTTTGATATGAGCGTCACTGATGAGTCTTATGTAGACGAAACGCGCGTCTGGCGTACTAAATTATAATCCTGGTACCTTTGATAACTATTATATGCCCTGAAATTTTCGGAGTCTAAACTAACACTAATTTTTTTAACTTCTCCTACCTCGAATGAAGGGTTACCACATATTGCAATGTAAACAATATGCACATGTTTATTAACTGGTAACATTCCCAAGTTATGTCTCTATGAGATGGAACACAGAGAGCATAACTGGGAACCAGTATGTTAACAAAATTAATTTTCTATGAATATTCTAAATCTCCCCAAAAGAGGCATGGTTTGAGAATCAACTGTATTTACAAAGTGCAACCTATAGACTAAAACTCTATAAAACTTAGAAAGATCCGCTTTTATCAGACACTTTTCTAAAGGTGTCAGAAGACGTGTTCTACAAACTGTCTAGATCATGTATCCTTATAGTTTCTGATTGACATAGAAAGAGATAATAACTAATCTATCCCTTTAAGATGAGTTAGCGGTTGCAGTTTTAAAATGTCCAAACACGTTATAAAATATCTCAAAATTATTGTTTACTGTGGATTCTTTTATTTTCGTCTTTTTTTCGTGGGTACCAATATTTGTGAATTAAGGAAAACTCACAGTATCGTTGATATTTGATTTCGTAGTTTTGCGAAAGTCTGCATACAAGCCCATATATCATTTGTCATTTGTTGAGCATTGCATTTTGTAGTTCAACTTTAGCCACGAAATCCACGAAAATTGATATCCAAAGAATTACAATGAATCCACAGTAGGTATTGCTAATTTCAAGACAAACCAGTCATGTCTTCTTTGACTGCTATTGACGTTAAAATACTAAATCCCTGGGATGTGTTTTAGTTGATTTAGTCTCTGATGCATGCTTTTTTTTATTATTAATTGGTTTTGACTTTTAACTAGCTGTCAGTAGCTGCGAGTACTCTCAAATCGTATTTTCTTGTTAATTCGACCTGTTGATACTGTTTATAATGCTTTTTGTTATTTTATTTTTATATGGATCTTGTCTGTATACCAGCTTTGATTATTTGTAATATCTCCAATTTTTCACTTATTCTGACTACATTTGTATAAACTTCAAGATGTAATTTTTTTTAAACCGTTTTTTTTTCTAAAGTGAATATTGATCAATATTTTCGAAGGGCTAAATATTTCTCAGTGGTGTCTTGCCATGGCTTTGTTTGAACTTGTTTGTTTACTTCTTGGTCTTGAATGTTTTTCTCTTAATACTTTATTAACTGTGCATTTGTATTCAGATATCGCAGATCAAATTTATTCGTTCATTGTGTTTTACGTTTTTTGATTGAGTTAAGTCTGCCGATTGATATTGTATCGTGTGTTTTTCTATGTTGTGATGTTATGTTATAGTTTCAGCAACAGGGAGAGGGTTGGATCCATTAAAACGTTTAATCCCGCTGCAAATGTTTGCATCTTTCCTTAGTCAGGAATCTGATGTACAGCAGTTGTCGTTTGTTTATGTAATATATAGTTTTTTTACGGGTTTCTCGTTTGTCTTTTTTTTATACAGATTAAACCGTTGGTTTTTCCGTTTGAATGGTTTTACACTAGTTATTGTGGGGCCCTTTATAGCTTGTTGTTCAAAGGCTCCGTGTTGAAGGCCGTACATTGACTTATAATGGTTTACTTTTTTTTTTGAATTGTTATTTGAATGGAGAGTTGTCGCATTTGCACTCACACCACATCTTCCTATATCTCAATACCAGAAAACAAAATAAAAACATTTTTTCTCCTTATCTAAATTATTGATTTGAAAACAACATTTTTGCGTGACGCATTCAATATGTATTATTCGCTATGATCATGGTGTTGATATGGTTTTGAAAATCTAATTCAAAGTTATATTTTTTCAAAACGTAACTGAACCGATCATAACAAAACAAGCAGCGTAACACTGAATGATTTCACCAAATAACACTCATAGTTAGATTAATTTGCCTTTTTTTTTAATTAAATGTCGGCGAATTTCCATTCTCATTTAGTTTTACAATCATGTTTTGTCTCCGTCAATTTATTTCGGAACTTTACCAACAGCTGTTGAAACAATAGGCTTTTGGTGTGTTTTGACATTGAATGTTTTTTTAACGTTACATTTTATATCGTTAAAGTTCGATATCTATGAGAAATATTTGTTTTGTTGTTAAGTCTCAGTTACTACGGGCGCATGCATCGAATAAGCAAAAAATAGATTTTCTGAAACTCACGGAGAAATATTTGTATTTTTTTTAAGGATTACACTAACCATGTTTACACAATACTATTCCCTACTGATAATCTTAATACATTAACATTGCTATTTGATTTTGAACGAAAACCTGTTATCGTAAACTAAATACATTAAAACCAATCAGAATAATGCAACCTACCCTTGTCAAGCCAAAGTCCATTAAGTTAAATGCTGTCGATATTCATTATTTTTTTAATAAATGGAAGCACACATTTACATATGGGAAAATAAACGTCAATCTTACGGGTATACTTAAATGCTAAATATATTTAATGCATTTCACATAAACAACGCCGACAAAATAAATAAATACAATTCGAGTCAAACCAGAATTCTTAGTTTGGTTTTATTATCAATTAACAACATTCAAGCACTTAACTCTTATATTAAAGGCAACAAGAGTTAACTGGTGTTTACAAATTTTAACAGTTCTGTGAATGAGACGATTTTGTGATCGCAAAGGTTTTATATTAATTGCTCCCCAAACCTTTAGTCTCTATTTTTCTAAATAATCCTAATCCTAATCCTATAACTTGATCATACTCAAATAGAAGATACAACTGTTAATTGTCATTTTCGTTTGTGTTTAGATGATGATATCACCATGCCATAAAAACTGTTTTTCGGTTATGTACACGGGCAGCATTATGTCAGAGTCCGAGGAAACCTTCAACTGGAAATATGTTTGTAATATTTGTCATGCTACATGTAGTAATGTATCCAATACATTCAATATATTATCTCAATACTACAATATCTTTGATTTAACCCATCTACTTATACTGCAGAATACTGAGTAACAATGGCGCATAAGTTTGGTTTGTGTAATTTATACACAGCTTACCATATTACAATTCCAAGAAATGATCAGCATACTCGTTCTAACGTAAAATATATTACATACAATATACGAAACTAAATAAAAAAAAAACTTTTTTAACATTCATTTTTCATGCACAGATAAACAAAGACTGTTGCAGTTATAATATTATGGTCTCACTGTTTGGTGCAAAAGTAAATAGAAAAACATTAACAAACCATTTTCGTCTCAATGGTTTGAAATGTTCTTTGCTCCCATGTTCCTTAATTTTCAACCACTGAGGTGATGTGTTACAGATTTTAGTGTGTTATTTTCGATCAATAAAATAGTTAAAAGAAAAAAACAAATGACAGTACTCTAAGGGAAAATAAAAATTGGTATGACCATTAAACCTGACAACACCAAGTAAGTGCTCTAGGAACAAATGGAAACAACTGTCATATTCATAACAATATTTCTGACAAACGAAATGCACATTTTTGTTATTCTAGTTATGATTTAAGCGTTCTTACCTTAATTGGACGTTTTGACTATTTGTATTTCAAAAACCCTAAACATTCATCAATATCCATCCATGTCTGTGAATGAAATTATATCTATATAATTATGACTATTTGAATTAAAACATATGATAATTGTTCATTTGAGCAATAAGTTCACGTTAAGTAACTTTATGTTCAGTGCAAACAGATTCGATAAAAAGAAATGGTTCATTTCTAAAATTATCGGTTTCATCATCATCACGCTTTAAATGGGGAGGACTGAGAAGTTCTGTCAAACTTAATCACACAGATAATATGTTACTTAGAATATCTTGCCCTTGGGACCAACTATATCAGTGCAGACTAAAACTATTAACTTCAAAATCTATAATCATATAACATTTTATTGAGGCCATTAAAAGGAGCTTTTACGAATATGACAATAAAAGAATACTAAGGACATCAAAGATCTTGCGTACACAAAAAATAATGACCTTAGAAATGTTTAAACTCTAAAGTGCTAGAATCAAAGGAAGTATTTCAATTGCACATGCAAATTTTGATGATGTAAAATTGAAATGCTAAATATTTGAAGACTAATAAATCTGTAAAGCAAATATTCTGAAAGATTCAATTTGCATTCTAATGTATGACACTAGTTTGCTATTTTTGAAAGCCAAAATGTTATCGTTGCCTTTTCTTTCATTTGTATTTTTTCCAAAGACT
Organism: Mytilus trossulus; assembly: GCF_036588685.1. Taxonomy (NCBI): domain Eukaryota; kingdom Metazoa; phylum Mollusca; class Bivalvia; order Mytilida; family Mytilidae; genus Mytilus; species Mytilus trossulus. The sequence continues at coordinate 36,776,999 of NC_086384.1, read as the reverse complement.
CATGCCATACAAAAGATCACCTACGGATTGGACCACTTAGAATTATATTTCTATAGGTTCTTATACATGATAAGACTTTCAAAGCATAGTTTATCATAACTACTGACATGGCTGCTTATTTATATATTCATTCTAGCTAAACGGAAGATTCTATCAGCAAGGACGTAAATTATTTGGCTCACATTCATCCTTCACTCTAGTCGGCTCTAAGGTTTTATCGATTAAGACAGCAGAACAAAAACAAGATGTGTTACGGGAAATAAAAAAAGTCAATGCGGCTTGAAATATCATTTTAAGTTCTTACGTTGTTATAAATAAAGCTTTATTGACAAGTATTTGCTTTTAACTGTTATATTGTCATAAAAACACATTATACATAATATAGGATTGACCGACTCTTTATATATATATATATGTTGTGTTTTTAATGCGACCTATGATGTTAAAACAGTTCATGATTTAAGATCATGGAACTAATTTACAGATTCAAACGAACAAACAGCAAATCATGAGATGTAGTTTAGTGGTTATCGTTCGCTTGTGTCTGTTATATTTTTTTTCGTAAATTGGTTTGTTACGGATTAGGCCGTTTGTTTTGCTTTATTAATTGCTTCATGTTTTACAAATCAGTGCCTGTTAAAGGCGATTTGGTATTGTTTCTTCGTTGTGGAACTCATAATATCTAGTGAATTTCAAATTGAACCGACAGTCGTTTAATTTGTAGATAATCATAGCACATCGTCTATTTCTTATATAACAAGAACGATGATAAGACCTCTGCTTGTTTACCTTTATCAATATTTTGTTCTGTTTTTGACAATACATCTTCTGTTGATCTTTGCAACTTTTTGGAAATGAAGGAATGGTATTTGTTTTTGTTTTCATGTGTAGTATTGGGACAGCATAGTAATTTTGACAACTCTAAGTCGTGTCTAACTTTCCTCAAGACTGAAATGATTGGGTCCCTGATGTTCCGTTTGTAAACGAACTTTTGCATGTTGACCATCAAGGTAACACAAAAGGGAAATAACTCTAATTCAACAGTGTCTATTGATTTAATTTAATTGAACAACATATCTATTAGTGGAATAGTACTGACTCAAAATCATTGTTGAATGCATACAAGGTGAAAGTCATGTAGCAGTCCATTGTTGGTTTTCTAATTAAATTAGAGTGATACATAATACTACAAGGAGGTAACTCTGTAAAACTCTGTTGGACATTTCAATTACGTACTACTGTGCAAGGAATATTAGGCTTATGAACGGACAAAATAAGTGTTTGTTTAAAAACTTATTGTTTGAAAATTTTATATTTAAGTTGAAGGGTCAAAGTAGTTATTTTAAGAAAAATTAACGTTCAAAATAAATCATAGTCAATGTGTTTCATGAGTTTAAGTTATGTAGAGACATATATGTGTGCATCATAGTATGGGGTTTATTCAGTGTTGAAGGTCGTTTGTGATACCTAATTGCTTACTTCAACGTCATGATAAGGTGGCTCATGCCTATTCGAAGTTTCCATTAGAAGTGCCGTATTTTTTGTTATTTTATTCTTTGTAGAAATTGAATCAAATTGGTCGAAAAAAATAGGGGGTCACGGACCATTTAAGCTCAAAATTTAACTTTTAAACAGGTATGAAAAAGTTACCATTTTTCAATGGAATAATAGGGAAAATAGAGTTGTTGACATACCTTTATCTGAATATAAAAAAACGTTCTTTGACACTTGGTTCAAAACTGTAATATAAAGAGCTGAACTTTGGCTTCAAAGAATGAGCAAATAAAAAACATATATCACCGATATGGGATAATAAAGAAAATACTCTATTAGTCACATAACTATAATGATTAAACATTTCTAATCAATCAAAATATTAAAAAAAAAATATATCGAATTTACGACAAATACTTTTGAAATTCATGCGTGAAATTATGCGCAGTCAAATAATCCTAAGCCACCTTAACTGATATTTATGTTTGTCTCACAAACAGTTATACCATATTTTATTGGATTTAAAAAAAAAAAGAAGAAAGATACCAGAGGGACAGTCAAACTCATAAATCGAAAATAAACTGACAACGATCATACGTGTATACAGAATCATCCTAATATAATTCTTTCCACACTAAAAAGGTTAATAAGAATGAAAACAAAACATTGTGTTGTTTTTTTCAGTTTGTACAACCTCAACCTCAACAATTACGCCTTAGCAGTGTCAAATTTTGTATATCATTTGACAACACTGTTGCCAAATAAACTTGGGACAACGATTATGAGCAGTTGTTGGCATGACACGGGTTATGTTCTTCTCATATATGTTATGATGGTATGATACTAAACCCCTAACGGGAAGGATTGTGCCTGATGTTCATATGATGAAATCATAATCTATCAGTCTGGAACTGGCATGTCAGTTAACTGCTAGTAGTCTGTCGTTATTTATGTATTATTGTCATTTTGTTTATTTTCTTTGGTTACATCTTCTGACATCAGACTCGGACTTCTCGTGAACTGAATTTTAATGTGCGTATTGTTATGCGTTTATTTTTCTACATTGGTTAGAGGTATAGGTGGAGGGTTGAGATCTCACAAACATGTTTAACCCCGCCGCATTTTTGCGTCTGTCCCAAGTCAGGAGCCTCTGGCCTTTGTTAGTCTTGTATTATTTTTATATTAGTTTCCTGTGTACAATTTGGAAATAAGTATGGCGTTCATTATCACTGAACTAGTATATATTTGTTTAGGGGCCAGCTGAAGGACGCCTCCGGGTGCGGGAATGTCTCGATACATTGAAGACCTGTTGGTGACCTTCTGCTGTTGTTTTTTATTTGGTCGGGTTGTTGTCTTTTTGTCACATTCCCCATTTCCATTCTCCATTTTATTTCTTTCAAGTACAATAACTAATATAGACGATAAGTGCCGATTTAACCCGTTGGACTGAATAGTAGATACCCCGTCAGATTTTCTCTATCTAGCTATAAGGTTTACAAAATAAAAGACAACATTTGAGTTTCATCCTATTGTTCTAGTGAAGTCATTGGCCGTCTGGATAATCGGAACAATGAAAACTAATAAACATACCGAACTCAGAGGAATATTCAAAATACTCATACTTGCCCCTTTTGGTGAGATGAAAAACAAAATAAGGTTTCCCACCTATTTATACAGAAACAAACACTATATGATAAAAAAATGAACTACTTTTTATAGCCTATGCTTTATTATTAGATGTATACACAATGAAGAAAAACAGTAAAACACAACGGCGAACTTATGGTTTAAACATAAATTTTAATAGATTGATGCATATTGCATGTATTAGTTTTACCACTTGGCTGATTAATTTACGTTAGTTAAATAAAGTAGAAATCCTAGTGAAATGGGGCGTTTTTATTTTCAATCTTTTGATTTTTCAGCCTTATATCAAATTATGTCAGTTGTTGATCTAATATCGAAAATTCGAATGAGCAATTTCGAATGTCATTATTTAGTTAAAAACGCATTAATTTTTCCACGACATTTGCTAAACAATTATAAACCTTTACGAGGCCTCCACACATTATGCTTTGAAATTGCATAACTGCGTCACAAGTCCTTGTATAGTGCGAGTAATGTGATGTAGAATTCGAAAGTAAGGCAATTTAACATAAAAAATAATTATATGGTATAATACTTTCATTGTTTTTCTCCTATTAGCCTTTATTAAATTTGGACTTCAAATTTTTTTTACAGAATTAATCTGTGTTTTATATAAAAAAAAAAAGTTGCATAAAGATTTATCATGTCCAGTACTACATAAAAAATTTAACATACTATTTTTATTGCAAATAAGATAATAACCATCACTGTAAGTTATCAATCAAAATGACCACTTACTTTCTGTTAAACAAATTCGTAACTATGCAACTGTGAATTCAAGTAATTTTTAAATAATTTATTGAAACTCAAAATAGAAAACGTTTGATGCTCTGAAACACCTAATATATTTGTTTAATCCTGAGAAATATTTTACTACAATGGAACGTAGGACTTATTTCTTACAACTGTCATGTTCGGATGTGAATACTCTCATTTTTGTTGTATTACACATTATGTTCATCGGAATCACTTGTTTGTAAACAATGCAAACATTGAAGTATTTACACATTTCACTCGGAACTCGAGCCTACGTTATAGTATTCTGATCATATATACATGTATAAGCAGATATATATTGATAATCAAATTGCCGTGTAATTAATAACGGTCTTTCTTTCTTCTTTATGTCAAATATGGTGGTGGTAAACATGATGTTTACATTTTTGTTTTTTTAAAGCAATGATATTATATTGTCATACATGAATTCGAATAATCCAGTAGTTATATTCCTCTCGCTATGGTCATTCCATTAATATTCACAGAGAAATTAGTGGACAGAACGGGACTGAGTTATTCGAATTAGAAAATTATCGGCAATGGTGTTTCACATCTCCTTTTTTTAAGTACTGGTAAAAGCTTTGATCGAAAAAATTCCCGTCAATGTATTATGTTCAAGGAAAAAATAAATGTCTCGTAAGAGAGCAAGCATCTATAGAAGGTTTAAATTACTGCAAACCTATAGTGTTTGTTTTTGTCATACTGCGATGAAAAAGTTTCTGGAACTGACTGATTTTAAATATGGCAGATAAATATGTATACGTGTTTGTTGATGCATGCCATGGTCATGTATTGTACCTTAACTTTATTCATACTTTATGAATCAATCTCGATATATATATATAGTCATGTTAACTTTTAATCACATTCAGTAAAATCAGATAGCAGTAATACGTCAATATACGTCTCTAACACTAACAAAAAACGTGAACATTTACGTTCATAGTTCCGTGAGTTGTTTCCCTTTTTCAATGTACAAGAACAAATATGGACTGATAAGATTTAGAGCTTATCATATTGTAATAACATGAACACTTGTCCCTATAAAGATGTTCTTCCATTGTGTCGTTAGATTAATATTCGATGACGAGAAAAAATACACACATTTATGAAACAAAATTCTAAATTCTTAGGATTTCATGAAATCCGCAGATAATAATAAGCTATAGGTATTTTTTTGTTTCATACAGAATCATAGTGTGTTCATATTGCTTTATCGCGCAGTAGTAAGAAGAACTCATTAAAATCAAAGAGACAACGTAATGAAGCGGTCGTTGATTCGTGAGATAAAATAGTTCGGATGAAAATTACTCATCAATTAAAAGAAAATGTCCATCGTAATAAATTTTTTTTTAGTTTTATTGAATTAAAGACTCCAAGGAGCCTGTGTCGCTCACCTGATATTTTTATTTACAATTGATGCACAGTTATAATTTTGTTTTAGTTTCAGAGATATCAGTCAAAACTGCATTGACTACCTGTGACCTATTTTAGCAATGTCTGCCATGTTTGTTGGCCGTCTAGGTCATCGGAAACATTGTTAAACTAGAAACTCGAATGCTGATTGTGGCCAAGTTTGCTTAAATTTGTCTTATTTGTTTCAGGAAAACATTTTCGTAAGCCATTACAAAAATTTACGAATCATTGTTAAATTTGACTTTACAGGACAAAAACTCCTTTTAGGTTCAATTAACCAATTTGGTCATGTTGAGTTATTAGTAGATCTTGCTCTGCTGCTGACCATTATTGTGATTGTCGTTTATCTCTATCTATAATAGTAATCGAGATAATTACCCAAATCTGTAAAATTTCCTTAAATTACCAATTCGGGGACAGCAACCCAACAACGAATCGTCCGATTTGTCTAAAAATGCCATAAACACTTTCATTCAATGTCAGATTTGCCGTAGTGTTTTGGTTTCAGAGCTAAAAGCTACAATTTACCTATATGTTCTATTTTTAACCATGGCAGCCATCTTGATTAATTGGTCGTGTCATCGGACAGATTTTTTAAAACTTAATACCCCAATGATGATTTGGTCAAGTTTGGTTAAACTTGGCTTAGTAGTTTCAGTGGAGAAGATCTGGCTATATGTCTTTGCACTTCATAATCCTTTACTTAACCTTAAAAATGACTGCACAACAACTCTTAAGGAAGATCAATACCACTTTACATTTGTATACTTATATTTTTCTTAAAAAAATCTAAGTGTCTTAAAAAACAAACTCGCATTACAAACCATGTACAGACCAATTTTCTACATTGGAAATTGTTTCCGCTTCCTACTACTATTTCATATATATATTAAAATGATTAGTCTTCCTACTCCATTGAAAGAGTTCACATTTATTGTAATAACGAAGTTACTTAAAACTTGTCATACGCTGTGGGCACTGGTCTATTATCATAGAACGTATGGTGACGTTTTTGCTTTACTCTATTGTCGTTCTGCCGGACGTTGATCTTAAATCTTCTTTTATTGATATATTTATACATTCTTCATTTTATATCTTGTATAATTGACGTTAGAAAAAGAATAATAACAAACAAGTCCAATAAAAAATCCTACAAAGATTTATAATAGAATACTGACGTTTATATTGATTTTTTTGTCTTACTCTTATTCGCGTTAATTTCCCATCGGTAGAATTTAATCAGATATTTATCAATGCCATAACATAGTTAACGTAGATAACAACAAACACACACTGTAATGATTCCAGGATTACTAAGACAATCTATCAGCTGATCCAAGCGATATTACTATACGACTAATCCCTGATGTACAATCTTAAAGCAAAATGTAATTTCACTTTCCAAAGACACTCTCTAAGCAGATTAAGTTGTGAAACAAGATGTTCATTGAATGACAAATGGTTTATAAATTAGATAAGATAGAAATATGATCTGGCTCTGAGATGGTTACCTTTCAGACATAGATTAGGGGTTCTATAATTTTGATTAATTATACGTCCGAGATAGTTAAGGTCCGTAACTATTTTAACTATATCTGTATAATCTAGTATTCCAGTGCCCACGTATATCAAAATGTAAACCGATTAGTGCAATAACTTTTTTTCAATGTTTTTTGTAGGATCTAATTTGTCACAATTATTTTCATACAACACCATCTCTAAAGTTCAAACAAAGTAATATTGAAATCGTTACCTTACTGAAAACTCTGAGTTCATTTCTCTATTAATTACAGTGCTTAAAGTAGAAAGACACACATACATAATCTATTGCATTCTTAATTTAATGTATATAATGTTCTTTATATAACTGTGACTTGGATGGAGAATCTTCTCAATGGCACTCATATCCCATCTTCTTATATCTATATAAGATACATACGTTGCATCAAATCTACATGGTATACAACACAATTAAAAATAACAAAGAAAAAGCGGAGATGATAGTACATCTTTTGGACGACCTTAATCCGAAAATATGCTTCAAATGTATAATTAATTGCGAAGGGTCGCATCATTTCAAAAACTATACATATATACCGTTTTTCTTTACACAATTACGATATGGCCAAGTCATCCAAAATATTATAATAAAATCAACGGTACCAATTTTGTTGCACCAGATGCGCATTTCGACAATACATGTCTCTTCAGTGATGCTCGTGGCCAAAATATTTGAAATCCAAAGCATATATAAAAGATGAAGAGCTATAATCCAACTGTTACAATGTAATCGTGTTCCGGAACATGGTAGAAGATGTATGTTTAAAAATAGGAATGGGGTTCTATGTTTAAAATGAATTTAAATGATTTATGAAACAAGCACAATAGTGAAACATGCTACGTCATACTCGATAAATGTTCATTTTGGGATATGTGAAACAAATTTGGGTAGACCCAAAAGTTATCACGACATAGATATATACATGTTTATCAAAAACAGCTACCCAGGACAATTTTATTTTAATACGTTTCAACCGTGCATTAGAAACAATAGTAGAGCCAATAATGCATTTTGTCACCTTATACCCCTAGTTTTTGGTTTGGTTCGTGTTGTTTATTCTTTAGTTTTCTATGTTGTGTCATGTGTACTATTGTTTGTCTGTTTGTCTTTTTCATTTTTAGCCATGGCGTTGTCAGTTTGTTTTAGATTTATGAGTTTGACTGTCCCTTTGGTATCTCTCGTCCCTCTTTTATAACAATTTATAACAAGGCTTAAAAAATTTCACAAATATACCAACCACAATAGAAATTGTTTTATCTAGATTAAACATAATAAATAACAAGTGTCACCATCCTTTCGCCGTGTTTGCATTCATTTGGATTTTTTAAAACAAAATTCTGTGAAACTATCTTAACGCTGTTGAAAGGAATATCTGGTAATCAAATTATTCATTTCATTCGTATTTACTCGTCGTGTTAAAAGCAAAATTAATGACAAAGTGTCAGTGATAATACTGGAATACGACAAAAGATATAATGCATTTTGCACTTTCGCTTATTGTTTTTCATTCTAGAGTGATATCGATTTTCGAAGCATGTTGCAGCTTCTGTAATATCATTTAACAAATTGTATTTTGCTGGAAGAAGTAATACTAACATTTGATATCAAGTTAACAATTCAAAATGTCAAGTTAATAGGGTTTGTTGGAACATATAAGTAAACATGTTATTGTTATAGTAACAAGTCGGTCACCAAAAGGTCGTTGTATATATGTGGAACATGACGACCTTTTTTCTCGAGAAAATAGGAGATACATTTTATATTTTGAGATTTAAGTTCTTTTGAAACGAAAAAAGGGCAAAAGAAACCAGAGGGACATTTAAAAACTAACTACATCATGGCTATAAAGGTAAAAAGACAAAGAAACAAACGTACAAATAACGCGACATAGAAATGTGAAGACTTAGCAACACGAACACCACGAAAAGCTGGGGGTATTATCATGTGCTCCGGAAGGGTAAGCCAATCCTGCTCCACATGATGCACCCGTCGGGTTGTTCATATATGATTACAAACAGTTCTCGCGAAATAAGTATTGATTTCACCTTATTCAGGTACTGTCTACACTCAAAGTTTTGATTTTGATGACCAATGCAATACATATTGGAAGCCATACACATATGGCCCAAACATAGGGGTGGTAGACAATGATTTGTGGATGATTTGTTTAAATATGATCACATGGTTGTTAAACATAAGTATTAAGTTGTAAACTATCCAGTGAGTAATAATGGAATAAACAACTAGATATACCATGGCCAGTCATTTATCTCTTTTTAAAAATACAAAATTAATTAGAAAACAATGAATGATTTCCGAATGACAAAATATACGACTTGTCAACATACAAATTAAGTCTTGACAAATATTCGTTTAGTTACAATAATATAATCATTATACCCTGCATGATAAGTCTATTCTATATCTGGAACGGAAGAGTAAAAACATGAGTCAAATAAGCCAATAAACACTGTCCCAGGTTGGGGGAGGGTTTGGATTCCGCTTAAATGTTTAGCCCCGCCACATTATCAAAGTTGTTTGAATAGTTTTGCATTTGTCATTTCGCGGCCTGTTATAGCTGACTATGTGGTATGGGCTTTGCTCATTGTTGAAGACCATACGTTAACCTATAGTTATTAATTTATCTGTCAATTGGTCACTTGTGAAGAGTTGCCTAGTTGATAATCAAACCACGTCTTGTTTTTTTAGAAATAAGTATTGCCTTATAGGAATATCACTTTCCGTCACACATGTGGTTTGTGTGTACACATAATTCCTTTACTATACTGTAGGTATCATACTGCAAATGATCAACCTTTACACTTGATATCCTTGCTTAATAATTGTTGATGACGTCAATAATAATAGTTTCACTAGTAATTTCGAAATCAATCAATTAATAAAAAGTAAATAAACCATAGAAGTGTTTTTTATTTTTTAAATTGACATGTAAAATGCACATTGCTCTTAAACAAAATGTATATACTTAGGTGTAGTCTTAATTATTAACAAAATGGCCTAAAGCAAAACGATCGAAAAGAGTGGTCATGGTATAGTAAATGCATCTAGAAATAGGAATTATGTTCCTCAAATGTGACCTACCAAACTTAACTTATCAACTTGTTTGTTATAAATGAGTAACACAATGGATGCCACATGGAAGGCAGGATAAATTTACCCTCTCCGGAGAAGAAATGGTATATGTTTGCCTTTGAAGCAACCATCACGAAGATACCAAATGACATAAAAAAACAACTATAGCATGCATAGGTAACCGTATTGCCTGTTGTTTGTCTTTTTGTCGTTTTGTGGGTTTTTTTGTTGGCCCTGGAATTACAACTTTGATTTTTATTCCGATGTTGATAATCCGTTTTGATATTTCGGCCTTCTTTAACAATTGGGACTTGATTTTGTCAATTTGTCAATATCATCTGCTTTAACATAATGTGACTTCACATTTTATATTCTTATTCAAGGCGTCTAAAAGAGGGACGAAATATACCAAAGGGACAGTCAAACTCGTAAATCCAAAACAAACTGACAACGTCATGGCCAAAAATGAAAAAGGCAAACAGAAAAACAATAGTACACATGACACATCATAGAAAACTAAAGAATAAACAACACGAACCCCACCAAAAACTAGGGGTGATCTCAGGTGCTCCGGAAGGGTAAGCAGATCCTGCTCCACATGCGGCACCCGTCGTGTTGCTTATGTGATTACAAATTCGGTAAATAGACTAATTCGGTAGGTCAAATTCATGAAAGGGAAGGGGATTGTAGTTACGACTTAAGGAACATATCCGATATCATTTGTGAAACGGTTATTCCATAACGGTCAACCAACTCGTGATGGCGTCCGTCAAATTTACGAAGGGATGATTTCAACTTCACCATTTGGAAATCTTGGTTTAATAGCTTCCTTGTAAGCAGTAACCCTCTATCAAGAAAATCATGATAGGAAATGCAAGCACGGGAATATCGTATCAATTGGGAGATATATACCCCGTATGCAGGTGCTGCTGGAATGTTGCTACTTAGAAATGGAAAGTTCACAATTGGAAAGCTGAAATCATCTCTTTTGTCGTAAAGTTTTGTCTTCAACCGACCCTCATTGTCAATTTCTAGATGTAAGTCAAGATATGAAGCCGACTTAACTGTATCTGTAGTATTCTTTATCTCCAATTCGACTAGTCACCAAATTTTGAATTGTTTAGTTAAAGAACGTCATCTATGTAGCGGAAAGTAGAGTTAGAGTATATTGCTAACTTCTAATCTTTCTTCCGAAGAAGTTCCTGCATGACGTCAGCCTCATAATAATAAAGAAACAAGTCAGCAAGTAGAAGGGCACGGTTTGTTCCCATTGGGATGCCGACAGTCTGTTGAAAAACACGTCCTCCGAACGTAACAAATATGTTGTCAATCAAGAAATCAAGCATCTTGATAATATCGGTTTCAGAGAATTTTTTGTTTGAATCAGAATGATTCTTTACAAAGTAGGATTATCCCTCCCTAAGACAAGATACTTGTATCAACTTTGGCCATTCTTTTTTCTGAAGCAAAGTAATACCAACTCTTTTAATTTGTCTTTTAGTTTGGAATGTGGAATACTTGTGTAAAGAGTAGAAAAGTCAAATGTTTTAATACTGTAACAAGACGAAAGATTGTATGTACTCTAAAAGATCATTGGATTTTTTTCTAAACTATGCATATTGTATGCTTTAAATGAAAAAAAAATAATGAAATAATCCTTCTTTAAGTAAAAATTAAGAAACACGACAATTGGATCACTTATTTTTCGGCTTGACATTGAAATATATGCAGCTTAAATGTATTTATACAACCGTTCATTTACAACGTTTAAACATATTACAAATGCACAAGCATCAGTAAAATAAATAAAAATCTATTCTTAAAGTACATAGTTTGACCCGGTAAACATAATGGTAAATTATTAACAAAATGATTATGCACTTTTATAATTTCCATAAAACATTCTATAAATTACAAAAATGCATTAGATACAAAAAAAGAACTTTTTTTATTGCTTTAATTCTTACGTCTTGCTGCCTTTTCAGTTTTGATATCATCAAATGATTATGCATGATTAAAATTTTCACAGTAAAGAAACATTAACAACTCTAATTCACACTGTATAAAATACCTTCTGTCAATTTACTCACCTGTAAAATTGGTTGATGGTTCACTAACATGACTAAGACAGAAGCCGATCGACTGAAAAGGGAAGTCTTATATTCAATTAGCAATACAATGTTTCAAGATCTATATTACCCTGAATCAAGAAAACTTTTTAAAGAATTTAACAGAGGCTATTATCATCTGCCATGATATTAAAGTCTGTAAAAGACAACATCATTGTTTTAGCTAGCTTTAAAGCTAGGTTAAATCCGCCATATTCAACATAACAAAAAGCCTGTACCAAGTCAGGAAAGGACGATTGGTATCCATTTGTTTGATTTGTTTGAGCTTTGATTTTGCCACTGATTGATTACTTACGATTAAAAAATTTCCTCGGAGTTCAGTTTTTTTGTGATTTTCTTTTTTGATATAACGTAGCTATGAATCAAAACATTTCAAACATTTGTACTCCACAGGCGCCTAACAATAATGTGTGCAATTTGTTTTTATGACGAGAAAGTTATTTGTTCTGTGAATTTAAATAAATTCATTAAAATAATTTAACACATGACAGAGGCAAAATCCCTTTGTTCTTACTGTGGCATAATCTGGATAATGCACAGGTCAGGGGTTGAAGTCATAAAACTTTGCTCAGTGCTCGGAGCACAAAAATCATGCTCGAAACATGAAATCCAGTATTTTGATTGTTTGAATCTCGAGTCTGAGTACTAAAATCGTGCTCGAAAGTTTTATGACCGTGAGGCCAGGTGTGCATTAACTACTTCATTTATTGCAGAGGTCATTTCGTAAGAAATATCAAGCGGATAAATGTATCTTTACTCGGACATAAAAATCAGTCTCTTGATAAAACATCAGAATAGAAGATATACAAAAAAAATGTATTAGCATTACAATCAACAAAATACAAGTCTAAATAAGATAAACAAAATAAAAAAATACGGTTTGTTATAATACTCAAATCAATGTTTCATCAATAAAAATAATTTAATGAAAACAAATAATCAACGACATCTTCCTATTATTGTCTGAACTGTAATTCAAAAGATGTGTAACAACCTGACACAGCGAAAACGGAATGAAATACGTTATGTACGGCTTAAAAACAACTTAAAATAACGATTCAATGTTAAAAAATTGAAGAAAAAATCTGTGAAGTTCACATCTTCGTTAAAAAATTAAACACGCAATTCTGAAAAGAGCTGTTACTTGGCATTCCACGATAATTTTCTTCTGGGTTTGAATATTTAAAAATGCATTTTCTGTGTTTTCAATATTAACTTGCAATTGTTCAGGTAGGATTGCACGAGTATCGGTTAATGGTTTGTGATCCTCAAGTTTTATCTTCTTATTAGATTGATTAAAATATTAGAAACGTCTTCGTCCCCGAGGGTATCACCAGCCCAGTAGTCAGCACTTCGGTGTTGACATGAATATCAATTATATGGTCACATTATAAATTTTCTGTTTATAAAACTTTGAATTTTTCGAAAAACTAAGGATTTTCTTACCCCAGGAGTAGATTACCTTAGCCGTATTTGGCACAACTTTTTGGAATTTTGGGTCCTCAATGCTCTTCAACTTTGTAATTGTTTGGCTTTTTAACTATTTTGATCTGAGCGTCACTGATGAGTCTTATGTAGACGAAACGCGCGTCTGGCGTATACAATTATAATCATGGTACTTTTGATAACTATTTACACCACTGGGTCGATGCCACTGCTGGTGGACGTTTCGTCCCCGAGGGTATCACCAGCCCAGTAGTCAGCACTTCGGTGTTGACATGAATATCAATTATATGGTCACATTATAAATTTTCTGTTTATAAAACTTTGAATTTTTCGAAAAACTAAGGATTTTCTTACCCCAGGAGTAGATTACCTTAGCCGTATTTGGCACAACTTTTTGGAATTTTGGGTCCTCAATGCTCTTCAACTTTGTAATTGTTTGGCTTTTTAACTATTTTGATCTGAGCGTCACTGATGAGTCTTATGTAGACGAAACGCGCGTCTGGCGTATAAAATTATAATCATGGTACTTTTGATAACTATTTACACCACTGGGTCGATGCCACTGCTGGTGGACGTTTCGTCCCCGAGGGTATCACCAGCCCAGTAGTCAGCACTTCGGTGTTGACATGAATATCAATTATATGGTCACATTATAAATTTTCTGTTTATAAAACTTTGAATTTTTCGAAAAACTAAGGATTTTCTTACCCCAGGAGTAGATTACCTTAGCCGTATTTGGCACAACTTTTTGGAATTTTGGGTCCTCAATGCTCTTCAACTTTGTAATTGTTTGGCTTTTTAACTATTTTGATCTGAGCGTCACTGATGAGTCTTATGTAGACGAAACGCGCGTCTGGCGTATAAAATTATAATCATGGTACTTTTGATAACTATTTACACCACTGGGTCGATGCCACTGCTGGTGGGCGTTTCGTCCCCGAGGGTATCACCAGCCCAGTAGTCAGCACTTCGGTGTTGACATGAATATCAATTATATGGTCACATTATAAATTTTCTGTTTATAAAACTTTGAATTTTTCGAAAAACTAAGGATTTTCTTACCCCAGGAGTAGATTACCTTAGCCGTATTTGGCACAACTTTTTGGAATTTTGGGTCCTCAATGCTCTTCAACTTTGTAATTGTTTGGCTTTTTAACTATTTTGATCTGAGCGTCACTGATGAGTCTTATGTAGACGAAACGCGCGTCTGGCGTATAAAATTATAATCATGGTACTTTTGATAACTATTTACACCACTGGGTCGATGCCACTGCTGGTGGACGTTTCGTCCCCGAGGGTATCACCAGCCCAGTAGTCAGCACTTCGGTGTTGACATGAATATCAATTATATGGTCACATTATAAATTTTCTGTTTATAAAACTTTGAATTTTTCGAAAAACTAAGGATTTTCTTACCCCAGGAGTAGATTACCTTAGCCGTATTTGGCACAACTTTTTGGAATTTTGGGTCCTCAATGCTCTTCAACTTTGTAATTGTTTGGCTTTTTAACTATTTTGATCTGAGCGTCACTGATGAGTCTTATGTAGACGAAACGCGCGTCTGGCGTATACAATTATAATCATGGTACTTTTGATAACTATTTACACCACTGGGTCGATGCCACTGCTGGTGGACGTTTCGTCCCCGAGGGTATCACCAGCCCAGTAGTCAGCACTTCGGTGTTGACATGAATATCAATTATATGGTCACATTATAAATTTTCTGTTTATAAAACTTTGAATTTTTCGAAAAACTAAGGATTTTCTTACCCCAGGAGTAGATTACCTTAGCCGTATTTGGCACAACTTTTTGGAATTTTGGGTCCTCAATGCTCTTCAACTTTGTAATTGTTTGGCTTTTTAACTATTTTGATCTGAGCGTCACTGATGAGTCTTATGTAGACGAAACGCGCGTCTGGCGTATAAAATTATAATCCTGGTACTTTTGATAACTATCATGAATATTCCGGATGATAACAATCAAACAAAATTGTTACCGCCATAAAACAGTTGATAAAGTATCAAAACATTTGTATAAAATTTGTCTAGATAAAATAAAGGAAACCCCATCACGCATACAAGAGAAATGGAAAATAAAATTGGGAATAGATATTGTGGCCGAAGAATGTAATTATTTGTTTAGTCTTCCTTTACTTATAACTGAAGATCCCACATTAAGGGCATTGCAATACAGATTACTCCATAGAATTCTAGGAACAAATATTTTACTTATGAAGTGTAAATATAGTGAAACAGAACTGTGCACTTTTTGTACAGAAACTAAAGAAACATACATACACCTCTTTTTTGAATGTAGATACGTTCGAACATTCTGGCTTAATTTTTTTCAAAAGTTAGAAGATGTATGTAATGTAAGCTTTCTCCCAACCTTATCAAGTATAATCTTGGGTGTTAATTATCACCTATTTAAAGATATTATTAATACATGTATTCTGATATTGAAGAGATATGTTTATTTATGTAGAGTTAGATTTACAGTCCCATCTGTTGCTGAAGCAATTGAATGGCTTAACTATTACTATAGGGTTGACATGGTCTCTATGAATTTGTGCTCTACCAATAAAGCAAAAAGAATAAAAGAAAAATGGTCAAACATTAATAATATTATTAAGAAATAGAGCTCAATGCAGATGTATTCTGTATTCTGTTATTTGACTTTGTACAATGTATTTCATAATTTATAACAAGTATGGTTAACCATATGTTTAGGATTTATAGCAGAATAATTTGTTTGTACATCTTTATTTGTAGATGAGATTTAAAAATGATATGAAAATAATAAAATATATATTACAAAAGAAAAAAAAACAAAAAAAAAAAACAATCAAACGATAAATCTTGTCGGAAGTTTCTGCAAAAGATTATATCAAGGGTCCAAGTACCAGATCAAAAACTGTTTATTAAAGGGAATGGCTGCCTGACCTTACAGGAGGGGCGCTCTAGACATGCTTGATCAATAACTATAACATAGAGAAAACAAATCAGGACATCAATCTGAAAATATCAAAAGAAAAAAAATCATCCAGTTATGTAATGAGATAAAGAATGTTTTGTTACATTGAATGTGATGATATTGTTAACGTCCCGAACTACAATGAATTGAAGATAGTCGAAAAATGCTCACGGCATAAAATAAATACGGCATTTTTCGTCACTTGATGCAATTTCGATATTAAAATTTAAAATGCTTTCTACAACAATGTACAACATCTCAAAATATAAAACAAATAAAAAGAAAATAAAAATATAGTTATATAATGAGATAAGCTAATGAAATTATCTTCTTTAGTTATATTAATATTACGTGCAGAAATTTATTTACGTTTCGAACTACTTTATCTTCTATTAAGGATTCATATCATTTTGTCTTTTTTTCAGTAATGCAATATATGCAGAAATAAACCTTTGTGTTTAAGTACGTTTAATGCACAGTAGCTATTACAGTTTTAGAAATATGAAATAATCATTAATATTTGATTAAGATTGTCACAACATGTGTGCAATGGATAAAATAGAGTCCGTATATTCAAAAACCGATAAGTATATTACCTTTATTTGTACTTTAGTGACAAAACATCTCAACTGCTACAAAAAGGCAAATATTCCTACATACAGTCTTTGATATATGATTCCAAGCTCTGTATGATCCCGAGTTTGTTTAGTCTATCTTCGGTAGAATTACTAGCAAACCTATTACATTAAGATATAGAAAGATCTGTAAATAAATCAATATGATTAAAATCTTTTCCAACAACCCCTTATTGGAGTAAATGACCTCAGTATAAATTAACTCATCATAGATACCAGGACTAAATTTTATATTTACGCCAGACGCGCATTTCGTCTACAAAAGACTCATCAGTGACGCTCGATTCCAAAAAAGTTTTAAAGAAGCCAAATAAAGTACGAAGTTGAAGAGCATTGAGATCCAAAATTCCTAAACGTGTTGCAAAATACAGGTAAGGTAATCTATGCCTAAGATAGAATAGCCTTAGTATTTAAAATAAAAATCAAAATAATGTAAACGGTTAATTTATCAATATAACAATATCAATGACAATTCATGTCAGCACTATTTCGGGAGTGTAAACATGGTTGGATGTTTTAGATAAATCACGTGCTTTTGGTGGTCCTTTCGATTCTTTTGAAAGTTTTAATGTTTCTACTTTGTACACTACACTTCTTCACTATCAAACAAAAGTTTTCCTATTTAATTAAATGATCGTTTGGTAAGGCGGAATGCAAATATATTTGCTGCAATTCATTTAAAGCATTCTTCCCTAATGAGAAAGGTAAATATGCTACATATACCTACTAGAGGTGTGATGAGATGATTAAAGCTGTAAATTTTCTCCTTGATAATATTTATGTACGTTGCGGCAATAAAGTTTATCGACATGTTGTGGCCACTTATTGTGATCCATTAAAAGCAGACTTGATTTTGTACTGTTACAAATTACAGTTTATGACAAAATTTAGTATAGACCCGTCGAAATTGCATTTAATTGATAATTCAACAACACTAACCGTTATCTTGATGATATTTCTTCGTTATATAATCAAGAATTGAATATTGCTTTTTTGGTATAAATATTGATTGTTTTATCATTAAAATAAAAGCAAGCTAAATATTACTACATAAGTATGTTATATACATATACTTATTCATGGATCTAAAATATGTCGATACCTGTATCTTGGCATTGCACAAGTTCATGTTTTTCTCTGCCTGTTTATGACGTCTTGCCACTAAATCCAATGGATGTTGGATGTGTACTGATTGATGATTAAATGTATTTTTTTTATTAGTTGTTAGTAGCTGTGAACTAGCTTTCAGATAACTGCGAGTACTCTCAGATCTGTAACGAGTATCTTTTTGTTGTTGGGATGTACAAGTTACCGGCCACGTCCACTTGTATAGCTGTCCATCTGATGAGTTAAGTCTTTTTCAACTAATTTTTATAGGTCGTTCTTATGTTGTAATACTATACCACTATTCCAGGTTAGGAGGAGGTTGGGAATCTGCTTACATTAAAGATGTATGTATGTGCCAACTCAGGAGCCTGTAATTCAGTGATTGTCGTTTGTTTATATGTTAGATAAAAAAAACGGTCATTTTTTATATAAATAAAGCCGGTAATTTTCTCGTTTGAATTGTTTTACATTGTCATTTTGGGGGCTTGTATAGCTGACTATACAGTATCACTGGTGGTAAGCGGATGGTCGTAACTAAAAGGTTCGACCATCCGGAGATAGGAGACAACTCTAGGGATAAGTTTTTCTTTTTCGATTTCCGTGCAGTAAAAGGTTCATTTGAGCCAAACCACTTGTCTCATACATACTATTCGGTGGTTCGGTGATATTAATACCAAATTTGATGCATTAGAACATTCCAATTTTCGTAAAATAGTCATCCAAAAATTCCAGCATGATGGTCGTAACTAAATAAAAACAAAAATGTTGAGGATTGTCGAAACGAATATTTGTGATGGTCGTAACTCTGTTTTGAATAAGACCGAATAAGGCAAGTCAAGAGTTTTAAACGTGTCTTTTATTTTATGCATATATAATATGATGTATTTCTGAATATTTTTTTTTGATTTTTACATACAACTTAAAATAAAGCAATTTCAATCCGTATTACACTTATCAATTCAAAATTTTAAAAAGTTTTTAAATATTAGTTTTTGGGAATTTGAATTAAAGTTTGATTTGAAATTCCATTTTTTTAAATGTTTTGGACCGAACAAGGCAAGTCAACAGTTTTAAACGTGTCTTTTATTATATTTATAAGATATATTATACATTTGTGAAGTTGTTTTCAGCAAATAATAAAAATTAAAAGGGATGAGGAGAGGGGTACATGTAAAGTGCGAAACGGAAGAAATTGAAACGAATCGAACGAATCAATACAAAATGAAATGAACAGTCTTATATACTGAAAATTTAATGTATAAAATTAACCAGAGCCAAATAGTTGAATTAATGTAAGCTGTTAATTTAAATTCTTCATTAATGTGAATTTCTCAAAAGTGGAGAATTCATTTTAAAACAAGAAACACAGCTCTATTGAAAAGATGAACTTTTAACCCTCGGTCACACCTTACCGGATAGCACGAACGGACGCCTAACGGATGAAAATAAAAGTTGTCCGTTGACAAAATTGTTATCCGTTGGGAGTTTGTTGATGTACTGACCGAATAAAACAGACATGTAACGGAGGCATAACGGACACACACTGGATATGGAACGTACGAGAAACGGACACGTACCGGACAGAACGGCTGTCGAACGTACATCCAATGGACGAGTAACGCATAAAACGGACACCTAACGGAAGCGTACCGGTTGAAACGGCTGAACAGGATATACGGGAAAATCAAAGGCGACAATAATGATACATGTAAATTGCATAAATATTCAAAATGTTTCTGTGTAACTGGTTTTGATTTGTTCTTAAAAATTCCACCAAAGGACAATGTCTGGCCTGAATAAGAACTGCTTGGTTGTGAAGAGTTCAAGACGTGCCTATACTCTAAGATCGATTATGAATAATAAGAATTCAAGAACCTTAAGAATTCTGACATACCAATAAGTGGCATTTCTGACGTGAAATTTTCAATAGGCATTTATCCATTTTAGATCCGTTTCTCATCCGTTTTATCCGTTATACATTCGTTAGAAGTCCATTTCTCATCCGTTTCATCCGTTAAACGTCCGGTAGAAGTCCGTTTGTGAATTTATCTTCCAGACGGATATATAACGGACACTTAACGGCTGCAAAACGGAAACAAAACGGACGAGTATCGTACAAAACGGACGCCTGACGGACGTTCAACGGACATTTTATCCGTTGGACGTCCGTTCAAAGTTTTGAACATGCTCAAAATTTTCCACGGACATGCAACGGATAACGGATAAGAACGGACCACTAACGGACATAAACGGATTGCAAAATGTTATTCGTTAGGCGTCCGTTCTAGACTAGATCATTCGCGCGAATTCGCAGGTCCTTGCCTGAGTGAAAAAACATACGCTTTATTTTAGCCTGGATTTTTAGAAGTCATATTGTTGTTTTGTGAAATCAAACTGACAATAAGGTGCACAGTTATGTCCAATGACGAAGTCCATGAGTAGCGTGTAGCCATTCATACAATATAAACATACACATAATGTTCAACCTGCATAACGTTGGGCTTGTATGTGATAGTTGCCGCAGTACATTTAGTTCTATGCAAGTCCTTGTAATATTATCCTGGCTCATGACAGGCTTAAGCCTGGCTACAAACTAGTATACTATTTTCCTCTTAAATTCAGCGCGTGAAGCAGTGTACTTTCGAGGTTTATACACTTTTCATTCAGTACCAATACTTAGAAATAATATCAATGATATACCGCAAAATAAAATCGTTATGTTATCGATAAAAAATAAAGACAACACGTTATTGAACTAATATCAATGATATACCGCAATATAAAATCGTTATGTAATCGATAAAACATAAAGACAACACGTTATACAATCTTGGGTTGAGTTCAATATCGTAGCGGCTACGTAGCTGCCATCAATATATATGTAGCAACTTGTCTATAGTTACACGTTAAATTGTTAAAATTTACGTAACACTACGCAGCTGCAATGATATTGAACTCAACCAAGGACTCCGAAGTGTTTTTGTGGATTTAATTCCCTCATGAACGACCAAAAGCCGAATATTTGAAGGCCAATAGTTTATAAGAACTGCAATAGCTGATTAAAAGTTAAAGATGATTGTTCAGAGTTGTACGTTTAATAATTTCATCTGCCAACATGATTGCAGATAAATTAAAAAAAGAGTCGTAAATGAAAAAAAAAATATGAGGGAATATTTTGTTTATGCCTTAAGTTAACTTACAGTAAAATATATATTAATACTCAACCCTAGCATACTTTTTGGCTTAATGCGAGTTGATAAGTTTTCACTGTTGCTCCCAAATGATGAGCGTTTGGAATACATCAGAACTGTGGATGTTTAATTAATTCTCTAGCTTAATTTCTGCACACCATTATCAGAGTAACAAATAATACTTTTGGTAAAAAATCATACTCATGGCATCTGAGATTATTACTTTTACTTTTAAAATAAATTAATAAAAGTTTGTCTAAATACTCTAGTTACGGTCATCTTTAAAAGTTATGACCATCATTCAAAATACTATAGTTTAATTTACGACTATCACACATTTAAAGTTACGACCATCATGCTCGAATTTTTTAATGACTATTTTACGAAAATTGGAATGATTTTGTCTATTAAATTTAGTTTCAATATCAACGCACTAACGATAAGTATATATGAGACAAGCGGTTTGGCTCACATGAACCTTTTACTGCAAGAAAATCGGAAAAGAAAAACTTATCTCTAGAGTTGTCTCCCATCTCAGGATGGTCGTAACTAAAACATCCGCTTACCACCAGTGAGTATGGGCTTTGTTCATTGTTGAAGTCCGTACTGTGACCTATTGTAGCTGACCATATGGTATGGACTTTGCTCATTGTTGAAGGTCGTACGGTGACATTAAGTTGTTAACTTCTGTGTCATGTTGGTCTCTTGTGGACAGTTGTCTCATTGGCAATCATACCACATCTTTTTTTCTTATCAGATAAACATTTTCAATCCTTTCCGTGTTTTGGGAAATAATATAATTAAAAGGTTAATAGAAACTGTTGAATTAAAATACTACTTATTATCGTAACCCCTTTTTTCTCGTGTAATGCGTTTATAGGGTTGTGTTTCTGTTAAATTACATAACTATACCAACTCATGGCTTAAGTCCTCTATCGTATATATCATCAATACGGGGACGTCCCATCTGTATAACAACTCTTCAGTGTTTGTCAAATATACCATGGGAAACCCTGGAATTCCTTCATATGACGTAGTAGTCTTCCGAATGTACTAGTAAATCTTCGTATATAGAATTCCAAGTAAACAGATATACCCTATTAATTACACTTGTTATTGACAACTCAAGATGTACATTTGACGATTTATGAATGGAATGTGAAAAACTATATCTCGAGTGAATGTGAATGATAGTTTAGATTATTTTTACCGATAACCGTTACGAATTTCAGCTGACGGCCCCTATACCTGTATATTTATGTGAAAGAATGTTTTGAACAAACAAATATTTTTCTAAAACTAATTATGTCTAAGTATTAATTTATGATAAACTATAAAAAAAAATAAAAAAAATATGTGTCATCTTGAAATAAAATGACATAAAAGAAAGAGAAGCAACTACGTTTAAGGGCATATCCAACAGTTTCAGGGGAGGTAATAACAAACGTAAACGTCGTCTATTGTTTCCCGTAATTTCACGGTGTTTCAACGACGTCATAATGGCCGTTTGGAAAGAGCGGTTTCTTTCCTCATTGGAAATGGCACGGCGGGAATCGGCAAAAAAATCATACAGAATATTAGCAGAACTAGAATTCAAAACTAAAAGATATCTTTGTCCATTTGGTCTATTATAAAAGAACTGCAATTATCTTAATCATTACTAGACCATACTCACTTAAGTTTCCGTTTTATTAAATTATCTTCAATACAGTAGAAAACAACGAAAGCAAATGCATAATGATTTATTATTGCATAAGAAAGTAACACAAATTGTTATTAGTTCTTTATCAACTTTTTCCGAGATTTTGTCATTCAGGATAGAAAACTTAAAGTTTGGTTTTACTTGAGAAAGATGAAAAAAGGTTTCTTGAGAAAAAAAAATACGGCGTAAAATAGCATTTATCATGCATCTAGCTTTGCGTTGAAGTGCTAATAGATATACAGTAGCTCTTTAAATGAATATGAACTTTAACCGGTAAACAATGTAAAACAAAAGATGACACAGTAATAAAAAAATATTGAAATAGGAAAACATTGTAATATATACACTGACATACAAGTAGAAAATATCCGACGATGTTGGTGTTTACTTATGTATGAGGAAACAAATATAATTTAAAAATAAAACACAAAAAAACCAGTGTAGGTGTCTTTACTAATTAGACACGCCCTTTTCAGTCAGTAGGTCCATAACATGATGGGAAAAAAAACAGCCTTTGACAAAATACCATAATTCAAAAAGGGGGGGGGGGCTAATAGCTTTACTCACAATTTTGATCATCATTCAACTTTATCTAGTACGGCATACGTTTTACCGCTAGAACACTCTTTATATCTTGATAATGTATCAATCGATCCACTCTCGCCTCGTCGTAGATATGCGTGATATATTTGCCACTGGAGCACGGCAGCAATCAATTCATCAGTTTCATATAGTGATGCATAATCATTAGTTCTCAACTGATAATTGTCTCAAACAGTGTTCCAGTTTTTTATTTTTATTTTATATCTTATTTCAAAACGAAAATTTTAGAATTTCTTTCCGCATCTTTCTCTTTGAAATCACTTTTTTGAATAATCAATAATAATATAGAGTGGGGTGCTCAATTTCGCCATATCTTTCCATGTTTTCTTCAGTTTATGTTCAGGTCTTTATGTTTTTGAAGTATACTGATATTTCTATATGAAAATAACTTCAAATGCAAATTATTCTTAGCTTGAAAACGTGTTTGTTTTGAGAAAAATCATCTAAAAAGTGTGATTAAAGGGTGTTTCCTGATTTTTTGTCAACGGGGGACACATATTCGCCGTTTTTGCATATCTATTTTAAACCAAATAACTGCAGCTTTAAACAATATTTATCAAATAAATTTCATTATAGATGAATAGCAGACATTTGAAAGGTGTAAAAAAATGAAATTTTGGGCAATCAGTCAAGAAAATAACTAAGAAATATTTCTTTGAATTTTTTTTTCATTCAGGAAATTGGCTGTAAATCGATGTCCGTTTTTCGGTCCTTTGCGGTTAGTTCCGAAATTATGTCTCATTTTCAAAAATAACCATATTTGTTTTAAAAATATAATTTATCGGCATATTTCTTCCATTTCAACCATCCTTTGAAGTTTTTACACCTTAAAATTATAAAACGGCGTAATTGTGTCCACGGCGAATATGAGCGCCCTACTCTAGTAGTCTACATCAGTGGTTACATTGTATACAGCCAAACTATGTAGAGGGCAGTAGAACAGAAAACAATTTCCATTGTGTATATATGCAATAACTCATATATTGAAGCGTAATACCACGGCAGTCAGGCTCGTTTAGGTGAAAAAAATACTGTCACAGTTTCAATTTCATATACTTAATATATACATTATAGTAAATATGTCATAAAAGCAAAAACACACGAAAAAATGTCCACAATTTATTTTAACATTCAACATTTTTCGGTCGTTTTGTTTATGCTCAAGTTAATGTCAAACTGATCTGTTTTGTTCATCAAAGTATGTTTTCATCTACAACTGCAAAAGGCGCAACTTCAATTTTCATCTGACCTTTGTTGTTGTTTATAGATTTTATTCGAAGTTCCTTTATCCCTCAATCATTTATTTAGATGGTATTTTAGCGTATAGATAGCGCGAAACTCTCCTTACTCTATGCATCTGATATTACATTTTTATTTCGACTAAATGATGCTGCAAATTTATACATCCGAGCAGCTAAACGGCCGCACCCAATTTTATTAAATATATACACGTAACTGTCGGACAGGAGCAGTCCAGAGACGGAATATTTCTATACCCAATCAATCCATTTTTAATGATAAAGATTTTAAAGGTATACATTAATACGTCAGCAAACCAACGACACATATAATTCAAAACACTAAGAGTCAACATACAGATTTTTGTTATAGCTAGAAGCCTGTAAAGAGAAAGAGCCAAAACTGCAACAGGAAATAATACGGAGTGGGTGAGATTTTAGACAAGTGTTTAGTTGCAAAATTTCACGTGCTCTTTATTGATTTCGATATGTGAAATTATATAGACAGTGTAATGTAAATCAGTGTAAGACAATCACTTCTTTGTAAAGTAACGGTAAAATAAATAATGACGACGGACGTCAAGTGGCATATTAAATGAAAAACATCAAATGTAAATATAATATGAAAATTAACCCTGCTTTGTACTATAGACCGACACACAGAAACGGACTTCTAACGTGTAATTCGTTTGTTGTAAAAGAGGGATGAAATACCGTATACGATAGCCGGGGACTATTTTAATAGTTTGTTACTAGTATTCCATGGTTTGCTAAACCGAATAAGTCAGTACCTCCCCGTAATCGATCTCTCCTACTTGCTAGGTAGTAATCGTAGATCAGCGGAATATAACGACTGAATTATTCGGGTTAATGGTTTACATGTTTCACACCCGGGTTTCACAATTTTGACGAACACTATAGTAGAGCTAACTGAATTATTATCTCGTTCATATACTGGTCCATTATAAAGAAGAAGAGGCAACATGACTGCTGTCGAGACAACTATCCAACAAAGTCACAGTGTAAAAATACATTTGTCTGCAACACCGTCGCACTGCCTATGAAAAATTAGCGGGAACTATAACGTTACGTTCCGAAACGTCTTATTTTTGGCGCAATTTGTGAGGCTTACGGAAGGGATTGAGTAAACAGTATGATATTACTCGATTTTTCTCAAAAACGAGTACGGTGACAAATATTTTTCAAAACGTTATGACGTTCCATTTTTTTCAAAGAATAACATATCTTACTTTGGTCAAATCGACACCGTTAGAAATATTTAAAAAATTCTAAAATGTGCATTTCAAGTGTTCATTTCTTACCGTTTTTGGGGGTAACCATGACGTTTTTGGCTTTATTTGAGAAAGAATTAATTCTTTAAATGGTCAAGTTAGATTTTTCTAACCATCTTGAATTATTTTGCTTCAATTTGAGCCCAATTATATAAGTATATTTTGATTAAAAAATCATATTTAATTTTTTAAAATAAAAAACGTTTTTTACTCCAAAATTCCAAAAATGTTCAATTTTCAGCAGCATTTTTTGCAAAAACGAAATCGACAACATATATTTTTTGGGGCAAAATTCGATTCTCTGTCAATTGAAGAATAATATATCTTAAAGGGAAAAAATTCTCACCGTCAGAAATAAACTGTTGGATATGCCCTTAACCGACTTTTTAATTAACTGTCTTGTCAAAATTAATAACATGACATGTTTATGTTTCTCGTTATTTTTATTTAGTTTCTCCATTAGTTTTTTTAAGTTGTCAATTTAAAATATGGCTTGTTTATGGACTCCTAAATCGCTAACGCAAATAAAATTGTAAAAAAACACGAAGGATAGTTTCTGTCCAATGTCACTAACAAAATATAATTACATGCGTTTTCTATTAGTCTAAAAGTTTATTGACAAGTATGTTTGAACACTGTGATCAGATAATGATAGACAGGTTTTAGAAGCTTTAAACTGTGTTTTTATATAGTGCTTCGAATTAAAATTTGATTTTCAAAGAATGAAAAGTATGAAATTACTTTTATTGTTTTTTAAATAAATAAATACAGATTACAAAGAGAAAAAATGTGTTGTGTCGTGTTTATTTCCCTGTAATTATAGGACAACTTATTGAAAAATAACTCAATTAAAGAGAACATTTGTGTCAACTATTCGACCAGACACAAATAGCATAAAAATGCCAAATTATTTTGAAAATTATCGAAGTTTTTATAATAAATCTATTTGTAGTTCGTGTCAAAAAAAGGTTATGAGTAAACTTTTATAATTTAGCAAACAGTACTTATAGTACTATCATAATGATGATATCTTACTATGGATGAGATATTTCAGTGTATATTAATAAGCAATGATAGGTGAATGATTGACATTGTCAATACGCAGACTTGATACACTCGCGTGTATAGTGACAAAAAATAGTTTAGTTAAACAATTTAAATATAAAATAGTATTTTCTTCCACATAAGACAATAGCTGGCTGTTGCAAGAAATTTAATAGTAAGAAAACTATACAAATCTTTGCACATATTTTCATCATAATAAAACAACTTAGTACAACATGTTTACAAGATGAAAGAAGGACATTATAGTAAAAACCTATATAAGAAAGAAATGGTCAGCTCTGACAATATTGTAATTTGCTGACTGTTCTTAAGAGGTATGATTTAGCGTGTCGGTCTAGGGCACTGTGGGGTGTTGGCATATGCAATGTTTGTTGTAATGTAATCGTCATAAATTCGCTTGCTGTTTTAACGTTGGGTGTTAAACTCTACCGATATGTCCGTCTAAATATAACTAAATTATAATGTAATTATACACACACATATGAACCTATACACTAAACATAGGTATATGTGTAGTGATAAATCTTTGAACCAACCTCTGTGCTCCTTTATCTTTTTCCCACACTACTCTATAGCTACGATGGCGTGCATTAACTAATGATAACCGATAACTGTTGCAGTGCGGAATGGTTTCATATGAAATGTATATTTCTATGCTATCACATACTTATGTATATTTTTAAAATTGCAATCATAAATATGAAAAATATTTTCTTTTATAAAACAAAATAAATATCATCTCTTAGACTTTATCGCTAACTATGGTATTATGCATCCCCGTTATATCAATCGAAGCACAAAACTACACGATGATTTGAAGACTTAAAAAAAAACATATGATTAAAAGTGGTTGTTGGGTACTGTTTTATTTTAATAATTTACATACTGACTAATGATTTCAATGAAACAAAGCTCTGATTTACTTCACAGATCTGGCTATACTTTTTTGACCATTTGATTATAACTCTTCATCTTTTATTTAAGTTTTTGATTTCAAATATTTTGCCCGCGAGCATCACTGAAGAGACACGTTTCGTCGAAATGCGCATCTGGTGCCGTTAATGTCATTTATCACATACATGTATATCATTTATAATATTACGTTACCTTTTATTATTTCATATATAGTTACGTGAAAGATGAAGCACGTTAAAAATAAACATATTCCTTAACTATAATTCCAGTTCTATAACAACCCAGGTCTAGACAATTATCACAAAGCGACACATATCTGCCTATCCGCGATTAAATGTATTCATAAAGTTCATCGTGTAGTTTTTCCTTTACAGTGAAAATATTTTATCTACAACTTTATTTACTTCGAACATCATTTATATTGAAATAAATGGGTGGAAATATCATCGTCAGATACTTATATATTTTCTAGGAACATAAAGATACTTTCCCTAGAGCATCTACTAGATGTATGGCCAGTAATTGCAGGAATGCATTGATAACTTCTGAAACAGTTAATCTCATAGACGCAATAGTATATTTATCGAAGGAGCAGCTGATTAAAACGTATAATTTGAGTACTAAAAAGTGGGTCAAGAACGAATCAGAAAATAAGATGTCTTATCGCAGATGTTCTTCAGTCATATAGGTAGTATACTATTTATTTTTGTAACGAAAAAGTATTCTTTTCAGACTAAAACAAAAATCAACAACTGAAAAGGTTTTTCGCACATCATAGACTTACTATAACATGTAAAAGCAGAAAATATACAATGAAATACAATGCAATATTTTTATTGCTAATCAAGGACGCCTTAAGATAGCAGTATATAAAGTTATCAATATAACAAAAATCTTGAATAGATAGCTACATTAAAATAATAACTCTCTAACAAGGAATACACAATATATATAACGAGACCAAATATATATAACTTAGCTAGATTTATAACTTATTATGAGATCCAAGTCATTTCTAATGATTAAAATGTAATTCATAACACAACTACACCAAAATCAGCTAGATTTAAAGGAGGTAGTGGTCGCTTTACCAGATACCAATATCGTAAGTACAATTTGAAATTATCAATCAGAGAACATCATCTATATAATAGCAGCTGATTGTTACAATATATAATCATGCTTGGACATCATCTATATTGCTGTTTTTAATTTTTTTGATAGCAACTTTTATGAAGTTTGAAAATACGATGGATTTGAAAGAACCATTCGTCAATAAGAGGAACACACCTGTTCCAAACTTTAATTGATATGTCGACCTTTTTTAAAAATTGCAAAATGTTGCCTGCTAGTTTAACATGCCCATGTTGATGTTTTTCATCGGATTATATGTTTTAACACAATTCCATTAAACGGAATAACAAATTTCGATTTCATTTTATGATAAATTGGTCATCAGATTCATCAGAGAGATATGGACTATCTATGGGAGTATTATATAACGTCATAATTTCGAAAACAGCATATCTGGAATATTGCACTGAAACGAATGTAATGCACTGATAACGCTTTATTTGATTATAGTTATTAAAAGTGCAATTGCTGGTATTTTGAAGGTATTGAAAGTTGTAAAGGAACACGAGGGTTTGTGTGGAAATCAGAGGGACGGGAACCGGCGAAAGAGAGAGAGAGTAAAACTAGGGATAACATTGGATTTATTATTATCGATTTTCATATTTGAGTATGGGGAAGGACGATGGGAAGGGGTATAGTGGAATTAGGAGTAATAGGGATGGAACTGGGAGTAAGGATTAAGAAGTGGAAATTAAAAACCCAGTCTATCCCGTCAATTTAAGTTTGTGAAGACATAACTACAGGTACAATAAAAATGTTGAACAAACTTTTGTTTTCAATGTTTAGGTTTCTTATGTGACTTTTTATTTTTGGAAAAACTTTTGTCTGCCCTTGGGTTGGGTTGTTGTATCTTTGACACATTCCCCATAATCCATTTTCAATTCTTAGAGAAATAAAAGGTGGACTGACCCTTTTTATTTTTTCTGTTTACATCCCTGTTCTCGTGACTCTGGTGTAAGGATGTTACCGTTGCAATTATACTAAATCTCGGAGTTCTTATTTTCATATCAATATTTTCTATAACAAGATTTTGTGAGGGAATTCGATGTTTTCTATACCACTGTTTATTTGAACGCACTTTATGACAATACTTCTATACCAATCAAAATGAAAATTTTTGCATTGTTTTGATAAATGATTTTACTTTGTAGTAACGTATTGTTTTGGAAACATTTTATGTTTTGAAAGTGCGAATTTTCTGTATAAAGTCAATAATTATATTGATTTTTGAAGCCCAAACTTTGTATGCCCTTAAATACACAAATAAGAGATCCAATAACTATACCAATACAGAACGAAATGTTTATGAAAATATTGCAAAACTTTTGGTTGACATATTTTTATTCGTTATTGCAAAAAAAATAAACTTTGAATATCTTACATTTTCTCCCTACTCAGTTTACCCCTATTACTTTTTAGGGTGTGGACCGGTCATTGTTATTGAATATTACGCAATTTGATTGGGTTAAGTTATTATTAGTTTACTTTCAAACTGTTTATGCTTTTCATACATGACTGTCGATTAAATCTGAACGTGCATGAATGTGACAGTAACTACAATGACCTTCAAACTGGACACTGGATGAGTCCATGATATGTTTTATCAATGAAAGTATAGGTATGAAAGGTAAGAATTGCCAATTCTCCTATTTCACAAAATTGTCCTAATACACAGTAGAGAGGTTAATTTTGAATAGCCAATTGAGGAGAAAAACAGAAAAGGTTTAGAAATAAGAAGTTTTATTGCAATCAACAAGTCATTTTTGGAGACAAATGCCGAAATACATTGTACGCACGGATGCGTCAGGTAAAGTTATCGTTTATATCATAAAAAACAACATTTTTCAGTCTCATAGGAACATACTAATTACAATTAATCCCAAACTGAGGAAGTCATTAAATAAAGTCAAAACGTATCCGATCTACCTATTTTTGGAGCAAAAAAGTCTATACGATCGTTTTAAGGTCAATTTCGTCTACCTCACAACATCTTGTTAGGCACTACATGTATAGTTGTCTTTTTCAATTGAAAAAGACGAACTATCAATTGGGTCCTTTTGAAATGTAATTATGAGTGAGATTAAACCTTAGATCAATCATTTTTCGATTTGATTTGTTTGATTAAATAGTTGACACATGCTATTTTACTTTTCTAAAAGGGAAGTACTCAGCCGTTACTTTAAAATTGTAAAAGCTAAAAAGTTGATCACATCCAAAACTTGGCTTGACCAGTAATAAGTGCAATTGTAAAATGATATATATATTTGTTTAACTATATTATAAACAAGCAACAGCTATTTTATGTTCAATTTTACAAAACCAAATATCACCGGCTATCAAATATGTGAAATAATGTTGCAATTGAATTATTCTTGAATGAAACTTTTATTGCTTTACTCTTTATAAAACCGGTAAGAATATCAAATCACAAGTACTCATCTTTTCAAATTATATATTTGAAGTGGAAAGAGCAGCCTGAATTTAAAAACAGCACTAAAGCTGAATGCATCTATAACATGTTTTGACCTGAAGAGAGTAGAGGCAAATGAAATTATGAAATAATGTATGTTTGTGTTACAATATGATATAACGAATAGCAGGAATTTAATTTTAACTCTCAAAAATCCAATTTCACCGGATAGGCAATATTTGTAACATTGTTGTAATTGACAGTTTGAACCTTTAGTGCATTATTCTATATAAATCTGGCTAGACAAATCAAATCAAAGTTTTCATATTTTTTAATTATGAATGTGTCGTGGAAGGGGCAACCAAAGTTCAAGCAACGTTATATTGTTTAATTACCGTCTTAATGAAATCTTTATAAGTGCATGCCATTTTCATCAAATTTTTCATGTTACATATATATGGTTACAAAAAAGGTAAATAAAATATAACTGCATCTATAAAGCTAAGGCTCGGTTCTTTTTCTGTCTGTTTTCGTTTCTTTATTTATCTTCATGTTGAACATGTCCATGTTTAAGTTTACTTTGGTTAATACATTAATTCTCAGTGCCATTAAATAAGATAACAAATTCACCACAACGGAATGAACTTTCTTTTAGCGGACAGTGATTAGCTGTGTTTTTTGTTTTTTTCATTTATTAATACATGGAGAAAAAACTCTATGACATTAAGCTTACTCAAGATAATAACAAGCTGCGTCAAGGCTCAATATTGAAGACCATACTTTGACCTATAATGGTTTACTTTTACAATTTATGCCTTGGAGGGAGAGTTGTCTCATTGGCACTCATATCACTTCTTCTTATATCTAATAACTAATACCATAAGAATTATCATTTGCTGTTAATGTCCGTTCTTTACTGTGATTAACATCTTCTGTTATGTTTATTTGTATGTGTTTAATCGTCCGTCTTATCACATAGACATCAATTTATCTTGTCCAAAAAAGTAATTTGGCTATCAACTGTTCTATTTAGATTCTGTATGTTTAATTGTTAGCTGTAGACGATTATAGAAAATGATAAATTTCCGACAAAAAAGTTTTTTCTTGAGATTCGGAAGTCATTTATCAGAGTGAAATCAAGTAATTTGAAAGGATATATCAGCATGAACAATATAGAATTTGTTTGTATGTACTAAGCAACATCAATTGACCCACATATATTAAACCCGAGTGGCTTGAATTAAATTGCACTTTCGCCGATATTTGAAGAGATAAAAACATTTGAGACGGATATTGGATAAATCTAGACATCGTCATGTAATATACTCAATGAAAAGAAATTTTAAATAGATTGCTCACATACTGTTTAACGTATTTTCTTTAAGGATTGATTGTTATATCTACTTTTTAGGCAAAATAAAACCAAACAAAACGAAATTATTTCACATCATGGTCAAATTTAATAAGTCTTAACTGTCATTCATACTATTAGATTTAAGAAACATATTAAAATTAATCGTAAAACTGGATGAGAAAGACATATTTTTATCCAGACCAAATATTATGTAAGAGGTAGCAATACACAGTTAGGAAGAAAACTTGAAATTGACAGTCATAATTTTTAAACAACCTCTTTCCCCTCCTGTCTAACAAAGAAGGCCTTATATGTGTGTTATGCATGTATATACTTATAGAAAGAGAACCTTCAATATATTTGATGTCTAATGGTCATAAGGGTGGAATATAATCCCTTTTGTGTGTAACCATGGTAACGATCTGCATTTCTTTGATACAAATATAGCAAAAAAAGGAGGGTGAACATGTTACCATAATTCCATAGGCTTATATCTATCCAGCGGTCCAAAAAAAAATTGCATTTCTGCTCGTTTTTCCATAAAATTGAATTGAAAAGATCGAGCGCAATATCTTTATTGATAAACACTTCAATAATTTACGGACCTTCAATCATATAGTTGGCCTACAAAACATGTTAAAAACAATCTAAATATTCATAGACCCCCACTAAGAAAGCTATATTATTCTTCAATTATCTAAAAATCAATTTTACTGTACAAAAACTTTCATAATTAAAAAAATCACCATGGCCATAATGCGAAACTAAACTTCTAACTGTGTATTGCTACCTGAAGTAAAAGCTTTAATGCATTTGTATAACCGTTAATTACCAGAGCAAATAGTAGTAATGCCCAAATTGACTCCAAAGTGTAAAAGGCATATATTAGATCTTTACTGACTTGGTATGTATTGACATTTAGGTGACGACAAATCATTATCTTTAATCTCGTGAATGTCAAGTACAGTAATCTGGTTCAAGAACATGAAAAATATTCATTTTCTGTAATAAGTATGGTGATACCTTTAAATAATAATCTTTCTTTTCTACGATTTACGGTACTTTAAAAGGGGCGATACCAAGGGTGTTACATTTTAACGTGTTTCCGTTGTGTCGTTTGTTTTCTCTTATTTTTGAGTGTGAATGCACATCACTATAAGACGTGTCACGGTACTTATCTTTCCCAAATTCTTGTATTTGGTTTTGATGTTAAATTTGTTATTCTCATTGGATTTTGTCTAATGCTTAGTCCGTTTCTGTGTGTGTTAAATTTTAAATGTGTGTCATTACTCTCCTCTTATATTTAATGATTGTCCCTCAGTTTTAGTTTGTTACCCCGATTTTGTGTTTTGTCCATGGATTTATGAGTTTTGAACAGCGGTGTACTACTGTTGCCTTTATTTAAAGTATTTTCTTCTGTTAAATTGAACTTGATGATATTATTTACGTTTCGAACTACTATAAATTCAATAAAGGATTCATATCATTTGTATCAATTCGTTTTAATAGTGTATGATATATAAAAAATAAACCTTAAAAGTTTGTATTTATGTACGTTTAAAGCACAGTAGCCGTTGCAGTTTTATAAATCATCAAAAAATCTTGTATGTTTATTATAGTCACCAAAAGGTCACCGCATACAACAAATACTGCATTTTTCGTCACTTACTTCAATTTCGAGATTAAATTTGTAACGCTATCTTCAAAAATTCCATAACATCTGAAAATATAAAATAACAACAACAAAAAAAAAACATGAAGTTATGTAATGAGATAAGATAAACTAATTAAATTATCTTCTTAATTTACATAAATAATGCGAAAATTATTTACGTTCCGAACTACTTTGATTTCCATAAAGAATTCATATCTTTTTGTTTATTTATTTCAATAATGCATTATATACAGAAAAGACATAAACCTTTGTATGTATGTACTTTAAATGCGCAGTAGCCATTACAGTTTTGCAATATCAAATAATCATGCATAATTGATCAAGATCATAACAAAATGCACACTTGATAAAATAGAGTTTCTGTATGCAAGCAACTATAAAATAGTTACGAAATTGTGCACTTTAATAACAACACCTCCCGACTATTACAAAAAGACACAGCTGTCTACATACGGTTTTTAAACCAGTTGCATTTGTTGTCACATGTGCTTAGTCAGGAATCTGGTGGTCAGTAGTTCATACGTGTTTCTCGTTTCTCTGTTTGTTATATATAGAGTAGACCGTTGGTTTTACCATGTGAAAGGTTTTACACTGGTAACTATTTTGGGCCCTTTTTATCTTGATGCTCGGTGTGAGCCAAAGTTTGCATGTTGAAGACCATACTTTGACCTGTAATGGTTTACTTTTATAAATTAGGAAGTGGATGGTGAATTGTCTCAATGGCGGTCATACAACATTTCTCTTTAATACAATTTTTCAAACTCTGTGTCATCGCGAGTTTGTTTACCCGTCGTTGGTAGAAAAATTGACAAACCTAGTCAATTAAGATTAAAAGATGTTCAAATAAATCAATGTGGTTAAAGTCTTTCAAAAACTCTTTTTTTGGAGTAAATTACCTCAGATAACAATTTTCAGTTCTTTCTGTGTTTTTAGCAATAATATATGGTATATAAAAACTGTAACGTTAAAATACTTATACAAAATACTACTTATTGTCGCAACCCTTTTTCTTGTATACTATCTTTATAGGGTTGTGTATGAATATTGAATCTTAGTACATGTTGTTCCGAGTTATGTGTTATTATACCATATTCATTACACTTGTTATAGATAACTCATGACTTACACTTGTGTTAAGGAATTTGCAAAACTCTCTCTCAAGTAAAACGTAAAAATAATCAGCATAACAGGGTTAACAATAGAGCGATTTTTGTCATGAATTTAGTTAAAGTTCCATTTTACATGTAATTCTCAGTGTTGAAGAGTGTTTATTGTTCAAGATTGACAAATACCGGTGAGATTAAAATAGGCTCTTATGATATCTTTTAGTATTTCTTTCTTTTGGCTATGGCTTTGTCAGATCGTCAGTACCATGTTTACTGAGTCTTTTTTATCTGCCGGATAAGATGGTACTTTCTAATATATTTTTTTTCAAAGTAATAACAATTCAATTCAATTCAAATATTTATTGTCATATAAACTCTGAACACTAAGTGTGTGACAAATAAAATAAACATACTTTAACCTATAATGGTTTAATTTTTAAATTGTTATTTGGATGGAGAGTTGTCTCATTGGCACTCAGACCACATCTTCCTATATCTATACACAAAATACATTTAACAAACAAAACCATGAAAACAAAAAAAGCAAAAAAGGCAAAACAATCTATCTATATGATATATAAATATATTTTATAAATAAATCAAGAGCCCGCTGTCCTCAGTTATAATGCCTGTTTAAATAAGACACTAAGCTTTCTACTTCTTTTGAGGTTGATGAACAAAGAAGATATTATTTTTTTTTCATTTTCTTGCCAGGAAAGAAAATCTGGCATATGTTTAATACATTTCCTATCCATTTATCTCTTAGTACAGCAATGTTTTGCAGTATAAAATAAAATGGGCTTCATCCTCCATTGTAATACAGGTACATTTATGTTAAGAAAATGTTGAACAAAAATAATATTTATCTAAACCACATTGTGTTTCAGTAAAAAAATGCATGCTTTACTATCATAAAAATAAAATAAATAAGTGTCGTTTTGAAAAAAAAGAACATAAAACACGAAAAAAAACAAATACATTTAATCGACTCGTAATTAAAT
The DNA here is from genome assembly GCF_036588685.1 of Mytilus trossulus. Classification (NCBI taxonomy): domain Eukaryota; kingdom Metazoa; phylum Mollusca; class Bivalvia; order Mytilida; family Mytilidae; genus Mytilus; species Mytilus trossulus. The sequence continues at coordinate 36,740,034 of NC_086384.1, read as the reverse complement.
TATTTTCCTCTCAATTAACTATCTTGGCTAAATTAACAATATAGCATGTTTATGTTTGTGGTTTTTTTTTTATTTATTTTCTCCATTATGGTTTTTAAATTCTCAATTTAAAATATGGCTTATTTACGGATTTCTAAATGGTTTACGCAAATAAAATTGTAAAATAAACAACACGCGGGATAGTTTCCATCTAATGTCATTAGCAAAATACAATTACATGTATTTCCTATTAGACTAATAGTTTATTGACAAGTAGGTTGAAAAACTGGGATCAGATGATGACAGCCAGGTTTTTTTTTAACCTTTAATTGTGTTTCTTTTAAATGATGCTACGTAACCTGAATTTACTTAAAAAGAATCAGAAAGAATGAAATTGCTTTTATTGTTTTAAAATTAATAAATACAGATTATGAAGAGAATAAATCTGTGGTCGCATTTAATGTTTGCTGTAATTATAGGAAAGCTTATTGAACAATATATCAATTAAACAAAGCATTTATCTTAATTATACGACCAGAAATGACTAGCATAAAACATGTAAAAAGGTCATATTGTTTTGAAATTGATAAAACCACGTTTTTTAAATATTTTTTTTAAGGTTGTGTAAAGAAAAGTTTGTGAGTAAACGTGTATAATTTAGCAAACAGTATTAAATATATCATAAGGGACAACTTTAGGATGGATGAATTGAAATTGAAAACTAGATCGACCTTCACTACTTACTCTTACCAAAATCAATTGTTATATGCAAAGCTTTAGAATATAAGCATACTATGCATGAGACATTTTAGTTGATGGTAACAGGCAATGATTGGTCAATAATCGACAGAACTACTACACTCGAGTGTATGGTGACGATACTATATATTTAGTGTTACTATTTATATATACCAAAAAGCACGAAAAAAAAGTACAACTTTAATATATTTTCAAGAAATACAGATGTTGTTAAAACGAAAAAAATGAAATTTTCAACAAGATTTTAAGAGTGAGAAAACTATACAAATCTTTGCATTTATTTTCATCATTATGAAACAACTCAATTAAAAATGTTTATATGGTGTATAATTACGCATTCATGGTATTTATTGGTTATCAGATATCCCTTTACACACAATCACCAAAAGTTAAAGATTTTTTGGGGGGTGGAGTGGTTATCGCAACAGTCGGTAACGTGCTCAACCTAAAGCTCTGACAATATTCTAATTTGCTGACTGTTCTTAAGAGATATTACTCACCTTGTCGTTCAAGGGCACTATCTGGTATTAAAATGATTATTGTTATGTAAAAGAGGGACGACAGATACCAGAGGGACAGTTAATTTCATAAATCGAAATTAAACAGACAACGACATGGCTAAAAATGAAAAAGACAAACAGACAAACAATAGAACATATAACACATTATAGAAAACTAAACAATAAGCAACACAAGCCCAACCAAAAACGGGGGGGGGGGTGATATCAGGAGCTCTGGAAGGGTAAGCAAATCGGTTCACATGTGGCACCCGTTGGGTTGCTCATGTTATGACAAATTCGATAAATAGTCTAATTCGGTTAGGTCACATTTATGAACGGGAAGGGGATTTTATTTTGATCGTCAAAAAATATATCGTATCAGACCCACACCGAAGCCAGCTAGATGTCAAGAAGGTTATGAAGCAATACAATATATTACATCGGTGATCGCTTAACAGGTACCAATATCGTAAGTACACATAACAATTTTCAATCAGTGAACATCATCTATATAGTATTTGATTGTGACAATATACAATCATGCGTGGACATCATCTATACCGCTGCTAAAATCTTTGCATATGTTTGGTAGCCCCTTTTATGAAGTTTGAAATACGATGGGTGAGAAAGAACCAGAATAACAGGAACATACGTGTTCCAAAATTATCATTGATATGTCAACTGTTTTAAATAATTCCAAAATGCTACCTGTTATTTTAGCATGCTCATGTATGTTTTTCATCGGATATAATGTTTTAACACAATTCAACAAAATTGAATAAGACATTTCGATTTCCTATTATGTTAAATTGGTCATCAGATTCAACAGAGCGATCTCTGATGTATCTATAACGAGATTTATATTTTTAAAAGTTATAAGATGATAACACAACATTGACTGCTGTACCCCTATTTTTGACATTTTTACTCTTTGAGTATGTTTGTTTTGTTCATACATCGTTGACAATGTAATGGAATTTTATGCGACTGCCATACAAGTGAGAGGTTTAGCTAGCTATAAAACCAGGTTCAATCCACCATTTTCTACATTAGAAAATGCCTGTACCAAGTCAGGAATATAACAGTTGTTATCCATTCGTTTGATGTGTTTGGACTTTTGATTTTGCCTTTTGATTTTTAGTTTTTTCCATTTTGAATTTTCCTCGGAGTTCAGTATTTTTGTGTTTTTACATTTTACCATTAGGTCCAAGTCATCTCTTTTGTCATGACGTATAATACGTAACGATTGATAACGATACGAAGGAACCAGTTGTCAATAACAGGAACACCCCTGTTCTAACGTCTTCATTGTTATCTCGACTGTTTTTATAGATGCTCTGCTAGTTTAATTTGCCCAAATTTATGTTTTTTCATCGTTTTAACTCAATTTCATCAAATTGAACAACAAGTTTCGATTTCTTATTATGATAATTTGGTCATCAGATTCATCAGAGCGATATGAACATTCTATGGGATATTTATATAACGTGATAATTTCGAAAACAAAATATCTGGAACATTGGACTGAACTGCATGTAATGCACTTATGACATTTGCTGTGATTTTAGTTTTTTTTAAAGTACAGTTGACATTATTTTGAGGGGATTACATGTAACAGTGGTGAAGTAACAACAGCAGATCAATAGAAATGAAAATAGACGAAGAAGAACTAATCCTGAGTTGTATACATGCAGTTATATTTGATTTTCCATTTTTGTAAGCAAATTAAAAACAATGTAACTGAAAATGGCATGCACTTATAAATATATTATTAAGATGGTAATTTAATAATCTTGTTTGATATTTGGTTGCCCTTTCTTCCACAAATTCAAAGTTTAAAATTATGAAAACTTGATTTGATGTTTTACTAGATTGATACAAGGTAATGCAATAAAATACTCAAACTTATATAACTCAATTGCTTAAATGTTACAAATGCAACATGTATTTCCTATCTGAAACTGGATTTTTGATAATAGAATTTTTAAATTCCTGCTGTTCGTTTTATTTTTTTGTTACACAAACATACCTTATTTCACATTTGCATTTGGCACTAGTCTGTTCAGGTTAAAACAAGTTATCCATGCATTCAGCGAGTGCTGTTTTAACTTGGTGCGTTTTCGACCTCAAATACATAATTTGAAAACAAGAAAAATTGTAATTTTATTTTTCTGACTGAATTTCAAACATATTTGATTATCTGAATAAATAATATGATTTGATAAGAGTAATAGCAGTTGAACGTTATCATCAAGACAGAAAGAAAGAAATTCAATCTAACAAAATTCAATTGCAACAATATTGAAAATATTTACTATCCGGTGAAATCGTTTTTCGAAAATTTAGATTAAAATTCCGGCTGTTGGGTTAATATATTGTTAAAAAAACATATATTATTCATAATTTCATTTGACACTTGTCTGTTCAGATAAAATCCAGACATAATGATGTTACTTAAGGAATGACTGTAATTTTTTTTCTGTCTATGAAGAAATAACATAAAAAAATTGGTGCACACTGAATAACGCGCGTAGCAGGTTACTTAACAGTGTTCACCACGATTTTTTATGTTACTTCGAAAAAAGCGGAAAAAATATTACAGTCATTTTTTATAATTTAATTCTCTATTCCATTTTAAAAAGTAGAAAAACGATGAAAAAAACGTTGATGACGTCACGGTCACATGACTAAATTATGTATATGGGCTCATAATAAAATAATGTAAGCCAATCAGACGACGCGTTACATCGAAAATTAAATCATATACATGATGAACAGAGATTTTTAGATGGATTGCTCTCATACTATTATACATTGATATTGGAAGACTGTTGTTTGACCTATAATGGTTAACGTTTACAAATTATGACTTGGAAAAAGTGTTGCCCCATTGGCACTCATACCTCATTTTCTTATTCCTAATAACTAATACCAAAAGAATTATCATTTGCCGGTAATGTCCGTTCTTTACTGTAACTAACATCTTCTGTAATGTTCATGTGTATGTGTTTAATCGTCCGTTTTATCCAAAACATCAATTTATCTTGTCCAAAAAAGTAATTTGGCTATCAACTGTTCTATTTAGACTCTATATGTTTAATTGTTAGCTGTAGACGATTATACAAAATGATAAATTTCCGACAAAAACTGTTTTTTTGGGAATCGGAAGTCATTTATCAGAGTGAAATCAAGTAATTTTAAAGGAATCTCAGCATGAACAAAATAGTATTTGGTGTTCTGTACTAAGCAACATCAATTGACCCATATATACTGCAATCGAGTGGCTGGATATAAATTGCATATTCGGCGATATTTGAAGAGATAAAAACATTTTGAGACGGTTATTGATGATACAATCCAGACATCATGATGTTACAGACACCATGAACAGAGATGTTAATAGATTGTTCAAATTCTGTTAAATATGTTTTTCTCTGAAGATAGATTGACATTAATTTTCTGCTTTTTAAGGTAAATAAAACCAGAAAAAAGCAACACGTGCGTAGTGAGTATTTGAATATAGTACGATGGCATAGTTCTAGTAGATAATGTATAAAGCTGATTGACTTCAATACATACTAGTTATTATGAATCCCAGCTAATTTCTAAATGAAAGGTAATTCATGTTCTACATGTTCTACATAAAAGTTTTTTTTTTAAATTGTACGTACACCTTGTATTCAGTATCTGCATTTGTATATCTTTCAGAAAAAACTCATGATTTATCATACCACCTTTACATTTCTAGGAATATATTTGATTAAAAACAACTGCATTGATACCGTTTATATTCCATATTAGGTTAGTGGGCTTATTTTAATACACAGTTAGTAGTTGTGTTACGTCCCTTTATAAAACCAAGACAGTACTAAGAAAAAAACCTTAATGGTTTCAGCAGACAAATTTGTTTTATGCTTATGGTGGTACCTAGCACTTTCACTAAAATTAATTTGGCTCGTTTAATCTTCATAAAATTTTGACAAAGTATTGTAACGTGTAACCAGGCGTTAATATCCCAAACGTCCGTTCCAGTCAATACTTGGATCCCAGTTGTCCACAAATAATATGGTAATATTAAAAACTACGTTATGCTCAATGAACTTAAATAAACACACTGACTCTTTGTCGAAATAAAGTAACAACGGACAATTATATACATACAAATATAATACAATAAACCAGCCTGTCCTCAAGATGGGACGATGTGTCACTTAGAGACAGTATAGCTAGTGCAGCTTGTCCTCCGAATGGGGCAGTCTGTCAATACAAGACAGAGCGGTCTGGTACAACTTTTCCTCCGAGTGGGACAACCTGTCATTACCAGACAGTGCGGGCTGGAACAACTTGTCCTCCGTGTGGGACAACCTGTCACTACCAGACAGTGCGGTCTAGTACAGTCTGTGCTCCGAGTGGGACAGTATGCCTTGTCAATCCGTTCAACTTGTACGTTTACTTTGTACCCGGTACAAAGTGTCCTTTGAATATTAAGGCTCTAACTAGCGCTTAATATAACCAACGTACGTTATGTTGACTTGAGACGGCTCATCTCAGCCAACCGACAGCTCGAGTGTCGTTTCCCACTCTCTTGTATACCCCACGGTGAATATACTATTTTCGGGATAGGGGTGTTCTCTAAATGTTCCCGATACCGAAAACAGCAATCCCTCTAAAACGCCCCTATTCCCTTGAACCTAACTACCGACTTTCCCACCAAACGTCTAAATCCACTCAACGCTTATTTGTGCATAACATATGTATATATAATACAAGATTCTCCATAATTCAAAACCATTACGACCAATAAACATTACAGTATTTACTTTGATCCTTTAACACAAATATAAAAAAAATCTAAAATTTTGAACCAACCGTTTTGTCAGAAAAGTTAAACTGGTTATATAGTAGTTTGACAAACACCAATTTTGGTCATTGAGAAGCTTGATATTCCCTTTACAAAACAACGTAATCAAAACGTTTAGCTGATTTTACAGAGTTATCTCCCTGTGGTTTTAAACCTAACAAGTTGTTATTGTTGACATTTGTTTTTTGTATGACCGATGGAAGTAGTTTCTTAATGCTAACAGTATTGAATACTTGCTGGGTTGATATGTCACTAGTCTAGATACCATATGTTAAGACAGTCGGTAAGATAAATCGTTACATAGTGTACTAGTGAAGATATACGGTACATATCGGCTCAATTAATTCCATATGGGGATCCAAGCAACAGTATTGAAACTCATGTTATTATCAACCCGGTAATTAGTTTGACATAAGTATTTCATTCTTTTCAAATGTTCAACTTTAAAATGTGCTTATTTATAGACTCATATATGACTTACACAATATTTTTCTTACATATTCAGAAAGTTTTTGTTCCGTGTCAATAATTAAATTTAAGTACAATTTCCTATAAATCTAATAATTTATGGAATAACAGGTTGAAGAAGCTTACTCAGTTGATTATAGCTAGTTTTGTCAAAACTGGTAATTTACTTTGTTTTTTTTCTTGAGTTAAGTTTTCATTGATTTGTAAATCTCGTCTGCTATAATTCGTCTGAATTATATGCTGCTTGCCACAACAAATAATGAAATATTCCTTTAATATGTAAAAATACAGATACACGACAACTGGATCAAGTACTTGACATTAAATGTATTATACGTATGCGGTTTAAATGCATTTATATAACAGTTAATACCAGAGTGATTAGTCTAAATGCACAAATTGACGCCAAAGTGTAAAAGGCATACTTAAGATATTTACTGAGTTGCTATGAATTGACATTTTGGTGAAGACAAATCATTATCTTTAATCTTGTGAATGTCAAAAAATATAAAAATAAAAGAACTGGAAAATTAATATTTTTCTGAAAAAGTGTCACCATTAAATAATAAGATTTATGTCATTCTTTGATACGAGATACAATACCTCAAAAGGTGTGATATCAAGGAGATATTAACATTTTTTTACTTATTTCAAATTATATCTACATTTACAAAAATATATCTGCAACCATTTGTTAAATAAATGAAATATTATTCGTAAAGCACATAGTTTGACGCGGTAAAATATTCACAAATTGATCATGCACTTCTATAATTACCATAAAGCATTCTATTTATTACAATTGTGCATTGGATTCAGACAAAGACTTGTATTTCAGTACTTTTAACGCTTAGTTGCCATTTTAGTTTTGATACCATCAAATGATTATGCATATATGATAACCATTTTCACAAAAAAAGAATATTTACCACTGAAACTCCCACTGTATAAGATATCTTCTGTTAGTTTATTCACCTGTTTAATTAGTTTCCGCTTTACTAAGACAGCAGCTGGTCGACTGGAAAAGGAATTCTTATTTTACCGTTATTCGTTACATAGACAATTGATAACGTTACGAATAGAAGATTAAAAAAACGAAATATTTATAAACTCTTAATCTTCTTTATACTACAGATTAATTTTGAATCAGACATACCTGTAAAAATGCTACATCACTGCTGTTTTATTTTTATTTTTAAATTCATGACCAGTGTGACAACAATGCTAACGTGTTATATGAAAGATTTCCAGAAACATACTCCAAAGTCAATTATTACTAGGTGATATATATATATATCAAATAGTAACACAAATAAGTCTCAATGATATTTACTTGTTTATTTCGTTGCTGATTATTTTATAATTTAGCTGTTAGGTTGAAACTAAAGTAATGCTTATTTTATATAATGAAACTTACCCGAAAACAACCCTGAACTTTTGGTATTAACAAACAGGGACTCCTCACTGGAATACTGGACTAGTGAAGTATATTGTTAACAGCTCAAAGTGCATTTTGTTGTTGAATAAAATTTAAAAAAAAAAGTAAACCCTTATATTCAATTATCAATACAATATTTTAAGATCTATATTACCCTTTGTCAAAAAAAAAAATTGAAAGAATTTAATAGAGAATATCATAATCTGCCATGGTAAAGTCCGTAAAAGACAAAAAAATCATAGGTTTAACTAGCTTAAAAACCAGGTTCAATCCACCATTTTCTGCATAAGAATATGACAGTTGGTATCTATTTGTTTGATGTGTTTAATCTTTTGATTTTGTTATTTGATAAGGGACTTTCCGTTTTAAATTTTCTGCAGAGTTCATTTATTTTTATTTTACTTTTTCCATATATTAATGTATCTTTGAATCAGAACATTTTTCACACTTGTAATCCACACAAAGGAACAACAACCACTGAACAATAGGTTCCTTACTTAGGCCAGGCGAACAAAAATGTATCTTCACTCTTGTTGCTACACATATGTTTAATGTGTTGATATGACAATAGTTATCTAAGGTACCAAGATTATAATTTAGTACGCAAGACGCGCGTTTCGTCTACAAAAGACTCATCAGTGACGCTCAAATCAAAAATATTTATAAACCCAATTAAGTACAAAGTTGAAGAGCATTGAGGATCCAAAATTCCAAAAAGTTATGCCAAATACGGCTAAGGTAATCTATGCCTGGGATATGAAAATCCTTAGTTTTTCAAAAAGTTTAAAGTTTTATTTCAGGAAATTTATGAAAATGACCACATTATTGATATTCATGTCAACACCGAAGTGTTGACTACTGGGCTGGTGATACCCTCGGGGACGAAACGTCCACCACCAGTGGAATCGACCCAGTGGTGTAAATAGTTATCAAAGGTACCTGGATTATAATTCAGTACGCCAGACGCGCGTTTTGTTTACATAAGACTCATCAGTGACGCTCAAATCAAAAATATTTATAAACCCAATCAAGTACAAAGTTGAACAGCATTAAGGATCCAAAATTCCAAGACAGTTATTTATTGTTTGAATTAAAATGAACAGATTACTACACTAGGAAGAAAAACAAACCAGCATATCAAATAAATCAAATGAAACACTATATCTACAACATCTGAAAATAAAAATACAAAAAAACAACAACATGCAGTTTTGTAACGAGGTCAGTTAATGAAATTATGTTTACGTTCCTAACTACCATAATTTCTATTAAGAATTCATATAATTTACGTTAATTCATTTCAATGGTGAATGATACATGTATACAGAAATAAACCTTTGGATTTATGTACTTTTAATGCACAGTAGCCGTTGCAGTTTTGAAATCATGAAATAACAAGGCATACTTGATCAAGATAGTTACCTAATGCTTACTGTATAGAATAAATACCGCATTTTTCGTCACTTGGTACAATTTCGAGATTAAATATGAAATGCTATCTACAACAATGAACAAGATCTGAAAATATAAAAACACGACAACAAAATGTATGGAATGATATAAACTAATGAAATAATCTTCTTTAGTTACATTAATATTACGTGCAGAAATTAATCAATATATTTAAAACTTTGCAACAATTCCCTCTTAAAGTAAATGGCCTCAGATAACAGATATTAATTTTTAAATACTTTCTGTGTTTTGGGCAATACTATAAAGGATAATTATAATATGACGTACTTCTTTCGCTTTATGGATAAACCCATGCTCTAAATCCAATAAAATGTGTTTGCACATGCGTGTATTGACTACTGGAGAATGATAAATTGTATCAAATTGGCATGCATTTAATATATTTCATAAACTTAAAACACTTCCAAACTCTTCAATGATGCGCATGTTGTTACTAATCAATTTATTATGAATGTAATGTGTTGCATTTCGAAATTGACATATTTGATCTACATACGACAACCGTTCATGCTGGAAGTTCCAAAACCTCCCTCAAAACAATCACAGTGCGGGGCGTTTGCCTCCTTACAAACAAAACAGGGAGTTTCATGGAAAAGCCTACAAAAACGCCCTTCGCGTATACATCGGACATAGAAATCACCTTAATTGTCCTAATCAGAATCAAAATAAATGGCGCAAACTTTACTTTATTCACTATCGCTCGTTCAAAAATAATCACGAATGTAAGGTCTACCCATGTTAAAACTACAATAAAGTATAGCCTACATCAATTATTTCTTTAATATAAACTATTACATTAAAATACGTTTACAGAATACTATTTATTGTCGCAATCCTTTTATAGGGTTGTGTATTTGCACCTATGTATACGAAGTATCTGGTAGATCATCAATGTGGAACGTATCTTATCTTTTAGTTTTTCATTCTTTTGGCTATGACTCTGTCATGTCGTCTTTAGCCTGATTATATAATACTCTCAATATGTTTTTAAAGATGTCAGCAGCACCATTGCTTTGTAATTAAAAATGCAGGATTTGCCATCAGAGACTAAATCATTTAGGTGTAATCTTGAAAAAAAGCACATAAAACAAAGAAAAAACAAATACGTTTATTTGACTCGTGATTAAATTATTTTCATCTTAATCAACTATCTTGGCTAAATTAACAAGATCGCATGTTTATGTCTCTCGTTATTTTTATTTAGTTTCTCCATTAATTGTTTTAAGTTCTCAATTTATAATATGGCTTATTTATGGTCTGCTAAATAGCTTACGCAAACAAAACGGTAAAATAAAAACCATGCCGGATAGTTTCCATTTAATGTCAATAACGAAATACAATAACATGTGTTTCCTATTAGACTAATAGTTTATTGACAAGTAGGTTAAACACTTTGATCAGATGATGAAGTGTTTAGAACCTTTTAATTGTTTTTTTTTTAAATGATGCTACACATGTAAGTGATTAAAATTTATTTTGCAAGAATTAGAGAGAGGGAAATTGCTTTTATTGTTTTAAATTGAATACTAACAGATTATGCAGAATAAATGTGTTGTCGCATTTAATTTTTTTCTGTAATTATACATGTTATAGGAAAGCGTATTGAAAAATAAGTCAATTAAGAAGAGCATTTATCTTGATTATTCGACCAGACATGACTACTATAAACATGTCATATTGGTTTGAAATGATGAATAAAATGCAAGTATATAAAATAAATTTGTCTGACAAAAACGTTAATTAGTTAACGTGTATAATTAAGCAAACAGTATTTTTTTTAAAAATACAAATTAATGCATGAACAGCAACAATCAAAAGGGAACAAGATGGGTGTATGAAATATGGCAATTACATCAAAGATCAACTTTGTTTTCACCTCAAACGCTAAATCCAATGTTTTGTAATGTAAGCCTATCTTACTATATATGTGACCTTTGAGTGAATGATATTATGCATTCGATCTGATGGGTAAATGATCGACATTTTCGAAACGCGGAATTGCTTCACGCGCGTGTGTGGTTACGATATCATAGATTTAGTGCAACTATTAATATATAAACTGATTTAATATTGTCTTCTACATTAGACAATGTGTGTGCTCTTGCATGAAAACAAGCACATGAAAAACTATACAACTATAATACAAGACTAGTATATTTGTGTTGTGAAAAGGAAATAAATGATAATTTTTAACAAGGATTCCAATAGTAAGAAAACTATACAATTTTTTGTATTAATTTCATCAGTAGAAAAAACTTAATTCATAGTGTTTAAAAGATGTATGATTAAGCGTTCATAGTGTTCATTCGTTATCAAATATCAGTGTACAATCAAAAGCCAAAAGTTTTTTTTTTAATTTAACCAAACAGCTGACAACATGCTTAACCACACAACGTTCTACGTGTACCAACCGAATAAAGGCATACATAGTCAGCTCTGACACAAATACAATTGTCTGACTATTCCTAGACGATATATATCACTTAGCGTGTAGGTATATTGCACTGCGAGATGGTGTTATAAGCGATGTATAGTGTTTTTAATCATGATAAAATCGCATGGTGTTTAAGAAGTTTGGGGTTAATAATTACCAATCAATCCATCTGAATATAAGTGAATCATGACGGAATTATACACACACATGTAAAATGCCACGCTAGTTAATTTCTGACAGGTAGGGATGGATGGGTGGATTTTCTTTTATAGTTATAAGATAAGAAAAAAAGTTCTTGAAAAAATACTTATCAGATGTATAGTTTCCAAAGATGTGATTACTTTTACCTTGAAATCTTCACTTCTGCAAGACCCTTTGAAGTTTTTTTGTATATAATTGAATGTGTCAGATGAAAATAAAAACACATTACACCCCTATAGTCCATCAGCTGGTAGGGCAAAAATTCAGTTCTGTGTTACACCCCAGGGTACCGCAATTTTTTTGTATAAATTTAAAGAGTAATATCTGAAGAATATTTTAAGAGGTGTTAGACTTTTGAAAAAGTGTCCAAAAGGGGTTAAAAGGGGACTTATTTCAGGGTATATCAAAAATTTTGTTTTGCACACTATTACAGAAAAATGTAAAAATAAACAAGTATTCCGTCCTTTTCTTTTTATTAAATGGAACACATCATATCTTATTAAAACGCAGGCTAATTTTTAATTATTTTTTTAAATCGTAGAGGACCAAGAAAAAAGGGGGAGGGTCAATTTCCAAAAGTCATGATTTTGAATGAGAAGAAGCATACATACTAATTTTCTTGATAAAATGGTATATTGTTTCACATTTAAACATACAGCATAAAGTATATAAAGGCTGTTGAAAAAAAAATTAAAGATAAGAAACAAAAACAACGAGAATCAACGACAAACACAAACATAAGCAACCAGACATGCACTATTCTGTCACAAATTTATACATCACATCCATGAATTAACTCACATATTAAAACACACAAAACTGTCAGGGTTTCTAAGTTTCTTTTTTTTATGTTTTAATTTAACAACCGCATCACCACATTTTAAGGTCACACATAAGGTCAATCCATAGAATCATCATCAGTTTGGTCACCTGCATCTACCGAATTATCATCTTTTCCATCATCTTCGTCGTCATCGTTAGCAATATCAACGATTTGATAATGCTTATATCTACAAGCTTTCGAGCATTAACATACAGCTATCTGTTCAGGATAAACCTTGTTGAACACATGAACATCTTTTTTTGGCACAACCAGCTTTACAAGAACAGCACATCAGAATTACCAAAGCATCTAACAATGGTGGATGGTCTAGCAAATTGATACTGATCATAGCGCTCTAAACAATCCAATCATAGTTGTTTGGCAACATACCAGAGTTGTGTTGAAGAGCAGATTTCCAAATCAGCGTCTGAAAGTTGGCTTGTTTAATGTGCTTTAACATTGCATCTTGTGCATTTCAAAACGTTCTGATCATTATTTATCGATATTTTTAATTTCATAGCCATATATAGAACACGAAAACCTCTCGAGTGTTTTGACAACTCTTCACCAACCTCTTCCAAGGTTTCACCAAGATGGAATAGACCTTCGGAAAACTCCACATAACGTTTCAAAAAGCCGAATGCTTTGCTTTTTTTCTTTAACAGACAAAACACTTACTGAATCACAACCTGTATTGGCGCGAAATCCTGGCAGTTTTCTACAAACATTCTCACCAAGTTTGCACACATTGATTGCACATTTAATAATCTGCATTTGGAGGATGTATGTATGTCAGACTTACAATGTTAGAATTGATATGCAACTGTGAAAATAGTAAGCCAATACTTCCACAACAGTGTCAGAAGGTTTAATAACAATGGACTCGTAACCTTTGTCAGCTGCATGTTTTTGCATTTTTATTAAGAAACATTTTTTATCGGCTTCTTCCTGTTTGATTAAAAGCTAAAACCATTTTACGCTATTTCATTTTCAACATATATATGTTGTGGCACATACTTCCATGTGATACAAATAAATCAATACATTCAAGTGTAAATCTATAGGATTGTTTACTCTTTAAAAACAAAAGAATTCAACAAAAGCAAAATCGTTTCCCCCAACTAACAAAAATGTCTTCCATTCCCAAGAACACGATTGTGACTGATGGTTTATAACTTATCGTAATGAAAAGTAAAATCACAAAAATACTGAACTCAGAGGAAAATCAATTTGGAAAGTCCATAATAATAATCACATGGCAAAATCAAAAAACAAAACGCATCAAAAACGAATGAACAAGAACTGTCATATTCCTGACTTAGTACAGGCATTTTCAAATGCAGAAAATGGTGAATTAAACCTGGTTCCATAGCGCCAACCCTCTCACTTTAATAACAGTCTCATCAAATTCCGCTACATTTACATGATGCGTTAAATAAACAGTCACAATTAATAAAATAGTCAAAATATTGGTACATCAGTCATCATCGTGTAACACTTTTAAAAGGAACAATTTAACAGGACACAAAAACATCTACTATCTACGAACACGTGGATTGATTTGAGTGTCTGACGTCAGAAAAATTATATACTTCACATAAATTTGTCGTTCAATGTGCATACAAACAATTTTAAAATTTACATAGGCAATGTACGCATACAGGGTTAAAAAATCAAAAGTATGTAAGAATAAATTACAGAAATAGACCGAGATTCAAACTAGTCCAAAAGTTATACATAGAATTTATGAGAATCCAAAACTTTTAAAAGGAACAATTTAACAGGACACAAAAACATCTACTATATACGAACACATGGATTGATTTGAGTGTCTGACGTCAGAAAAAATATATACGTCACATAAATTTGTCGTTCAATGTGCATACAAGCAATTTTAAAATTTACATAGGCAATGTACGCATACAGGGTTAAAAAAAATTGCCCTCCCAAGGACCTGCCGTTCTAATTTCGTTATGAATATTGTGCGATAAAATTCAGTGACAAAATCAATCATGAATGCGGGACCACTTTTTGAAACTAAAAGGAAGGTTTTATAACAATTGCCAAATCGAAAAAAAGTGCTTGGTATCCTAGTAATTGTTTGAAAAACTGCCATGTCATCAAATATTCACATGCTTTCCTAAGGAATGAGCCTTTTCTAAAAGACCACTCAGGACAGGTTTTAATTTTTCATTACATGTGTACAATCAAAGTTTGCAAGAGAAATTGAAAGATAACCTAAATCAAACTGGAGAACCTATCGCATAACCAACTATCTTGTCTGAGCTATGACAAGCAGACAACATTTTTTTCATCTGCTGACAATGTTTTGTTGTTCTTATCAGCCATTAACTGCTTGCCTTTTATTTTATTTTTTTTAAATGTAAGCAATGATTTTCTTTAGAGTGTTTTGAAGATATCGGTTGACTTTTAAATAAGCCGTTTCGTAATGAAAATTTCTCAAGCAAATTTTCCCTTTTAAGAAGGTCGCACATTAATTCCGAAGAAGCAACAGAACCCGAGAACAAGCCATTTTACTGCTCAGATGTTATAATGGAATTGGCCAGCTCTGCAGTGTCTGAAACAATTTCAAAATATCATATTCGTCTAGCTTCATTCGAGTTTGTCTGAGTTCTTTTTGGGCGGATGTTTCAGGGTTAACCATTCCTACCAAGTCTCGACATTTTAATGATATTGAAGCTCTTTCATGTGCATTTAGGAACCAACGTTTATCAGAATCTTTATTAAAACTGAAACCATCAAAGCCATTGTTTTTGTATCTCTTAGAATCCTTAGAGAGTAAAAAGTATTGCCAAACCCCACAACTGACTTTTTGACGTTCGTTCAAAGTGTTGTTTGTCGATTGAATGACTTTACAATCTTAAGTCAATCACTTCATAGCTACAACACAAAATGTTATCAAGCACACCTTTATTGAGTTCGATAGAGTGCACCTTTTCTGAACGCAAACAAAATCACTTTAATTTGTATTTTTTTCATAAATATTTCGTTACACATTCACTTTATAAAATAATTTGTCTCACAAAAACATCATAAATTGACAATTAAATGTTTGTTTTCAGTTGCAAATTGATAATGCTTATGTGTGAATACATTGTAAATGTTGTATACTGATTCAAAGACGGTAATTTGATGATTTCCGGTATTTCACGAGTATTTGCACGTACATATATTTTTTTAAACAATTCATATTTTTGACGATATATAAATAGTGCAAATGATTTAAACATTGCATAATGATTAATTCTCAAGTTTAATTAGCTCAAACGGGTAATTGTATAACGAATTTCTTTATGAAAGGTGAAATTATGCCTTAATTTCAACCCAAAAAATCGGATTGTTTGTTAGGTAAAAAACATTTCATTTTTAACAAAAAAATCTTCCGAGTAACATTTAATATGATAAGTTGTGTATCTCTTTTAGTTATTTAAACATATACTTTATTTTTTTTAATCGCTTTATATTAAAAAAATTAATTACAAATTACTTAGTCGTGATTGCTAAATGAGGGGACCATTGGAAGGGACGTCTTTAATCATCTTTTGGACAATTTTTTTTTAGTCTAACACCTTGTATTTTATCAATAAGATAATGAAGTTGAATTCTATCAAAAAAAATCGCGGTACCCTGGGGTGTTACACAAACTCCTTAACTAGCGCGCTTTTGAGAACTAGCTGATGGACTACTAAGATGTATAAAAAATTAAAATTAAAATCACAAAAATACTGAACTCAGAGGAAAATAAATTAGGAAAGTCCATAATACATGGCAAAATCAAATAACAAAACGCATCAAAAACGAATGGACAAGAACTGTCATATTCCTGACTTGGTACAGGCATTTTCAAATGTAGAAAATTGTGGATTAAACCTGGTTCTATAGCACTAACCCTCTTACTTTAATAACAGTCTCATCAAATTCCGTTATATTTACATGATGCGTTAAATAAACAATTAATAAAATAGTAAATGTTACACCCCTCAGAAAGGACCATCCATCCCTATTTAGCAGATATTAACAGGAATGGTCAAATAAGCATACTAGGTATACTAATGAATAATTGAACCAACCTATGTTCTCCTTTGTCTTGTACACATAGGGTTATAATTTGCACGTTTAAAAGTAAAAAAATCAAAAGCACACATTTTGTATTAACCAGAATGCCAGTTTATGATTGTACGACTTGTTTTTTTCTTTCGTAATCCATATCATTTCATGAATTAATGGCAGTTTCTTATTCTCAGTACTATTTCTTGAAAGTAAGGCATCAGTTTTCACTAGTTCTGAGGTTATTGAAACGGTCGATGGAATTCAATGACTAACGATATATATTGGTTTAGGTTGCCATAAGAAATTTATATTTATTTAATCGCATGCTTATGTATATTTTAAAAATTAATTTGTTATGTGCATGCTTTGAAATCGCGAATCCAAAAGTACGTAAAATATTTTCTCTCATCTTATTAGGCTCTTAACAAGGTCTAAAATATAACAGTTATATCAATCAACAGAATTCGAAGGCAAAACAACACAATGCTTACAAAAAATAAAGAAAAACTTTCTTTGAAGTTGTTGGCGAGAAATTAGTTTATTGTAATGCTTGGCACCATCATGACGAATGATTTAATCATGTATTTCATTTTTAGTATATTGTTACCTTTTATTCTATCATATAAACATGATAAATGGAGCACATTAAAAATAAGCACATTCCTTACCTATTATTCCAGTTCTAAATAAACCCAGGTTTAGATAATTTTTACAAAGTGATACAAATTTGCCTATCTACGTAAAATTCTATTCATGAAGGACATAAAGTATTTTTTCTTCACAGTGAAAACGTTTTATCTACAATTTTTATTACTTCGAACATATATATTCAAATTAATGGACGAACATATCATTGTAAGATACTTGTTATATATTGTCTAGAAACTTTCCCTAGAGCGTCTACAAGATGTATGGCCAGTAATTATCGTAGTGCATATATATATTCAGTTTACCTCAAAGACGCAATTGTCTACCTTTCTAAGAAGCAGTTTAAAAGTTTAATTTGAGTACAAAAATGTGGGTGAAGAACGAATCAGAAAAAAAAGTGTCTAGGCGCAGATTTTATTCTGTAACATAATTATAATATTAATTCGTTTTGCCACGAAGGAGTATCTTTTTCAGACTAAAGCTAAAATCTTCTACTGATTTTGTTGAAGATTTTCCTCAAGGATACAGCCTTACTATAACATGTAAAAAGTAAAATCACAAAAATACTGAACTCAGAGGAAAATCTATACGGAAAGTTCATAATCACATGGCAAAATCAAATAACAAAACGCATCAAAAACGAATAGACAAGAACTGTCATATTTGATACTTGGTACAGGCATTTTCAAATGTAGAAAATGGTGGATTAAACCTGGTTCTATAGCGCTAACCCTCTCTCTTTAACAGTCTCATCAAATTCCGTTATATTTACAAAAGCAGCAAAAATTAAAACAATTGCCATGATTTAACAATAATTATAAAACTCTTGATAAAAAACCTCTAACAAGGAATGCACACTAGGAAATGCAACGTTTAGATACATATGTGTATGTACTCTAAAGCAGGTGCTGCTGGAATGCAACTTCATATAATAAAAAGTCTTCAATGGCGAGGGCTAAGTCATCTCTGATGTATATATAACGAGACCGAATATATATAACTTAGTTAGATTTGTAACTTACCATTAGGTCCAAGTCATCTCTTTTGTTGTGACGTGTAATTCGTTACGATTGATTACGATACGAAAGAACCAGTCGTCAAAAACAGAAACACTCCTGTTTCAAAATTCTCATTGACATGTCGACTGTTTTCGATAGTTGCAAAATTTTCCTTGCTAGTTTAATTTGCCCAAGTTTATGTCTTTCATTGGGTAAAACGTTTAAACCCGATTCCATCAAATTGAATTGAGTGGTAAAGGAACAACAGCATGACAAAAAGAAACAAAAACAAACGATAAAAGACAAATCCTGAGTTGTGTACATGCAGCTGTACTTGATTTTATATTTTATAAGCAAATTACAAAAAAATGTAACTGAAAATGGCATGCACTAATAAATATATTATTAAGATGGTAATTTAACAATCTAGTGTGATCATTGGTTGACCTTTCCACCACAAATTCATAGTTAAAAACTATGAAAACTTGATTTGATGTTTTACTAGATTTATACAGAGTAATGCAATAAAATACTCAAACTTATATAACTCAATTGCTTAAATATTACAAATGCAACATGTATTTCCTATCTGATGAAATTGGATTTTTGATAATAGAAATTGAAATTCCTGCTACGCGTTTTATTTTTTTGTTACACAAACGTATGTTATTTTACATCTGCATTTGGAACTCTTTTGTTCAGGTTAAATCAAGATATCGATGCATTCAGCTATACTGCTGTTTTAACTTGGCTTGCTTTTTCGGCTCAAATACATAATTTGAAACATGAAAACTTGTAATTTTATTGTTCTTACTAGATTTTTAAAATATTTGTTTGTCTAAATAAATAATAGGATTTGATATGAGTAATAGCAGTTGAATGTTATCATCAAGACAGAAATTCAATCTAACAAAATTCAATTGCAACTATATTGAAAATATTTACTATCCGATGAAATTGGTTTTCGAAAATTTAAATTAAAATTCCTGCTGTTAAGTTATTATATTGTTACAAAAACATATATTATTCATAATTTCATTTGATACTTGTCTGTTTAGATAAAAATCCAGACATAAGGATATTACATACACAATGAACACCGATTTTTATATAGATTGCTTTCCTGCTATTATACATAGATATGGGAAGACCGTTATTTGACCTATAATGGTTAACTGTTACAAATTATGACTTGGAAAGAGAGTTGACCCATTGGCACTCATACATCATCTTCTTATTTCTAATAACTAATACCATAAGAGTTATCATTTGCTGGTAATGTCCGTTCTTTATTGTAATTAACATCTTCTGTAATGTTTCTGTGTGTGTGTGTTTAATCGTTTGTTTTATCCAAAACATCAATTTGTCTTGTCCAAAAAAGTAATTTGGCTATTACCTTTCTATTTAGACTCATAATGTTTAATTGTTAGCTATAGACGATTATACAAAATGATAAATTTCCGACAAAAAATTAAAGTGTTCTTGGGAATCGGAAGTCATTTATCAGAGTGAAATCAATTAATTTGGAAAGGAATCTCAGCATTAACAAGATAATATTTGGTGTTCTGTACTAAGCAACATCAATTGACCTACATTTATACTGCAACCGAATGGCTCGAATTAAATTGCACTTTCGGCAATATTTGAAGAGATAAAAACCTTTTGAGACGTATATTGGTGATAAAATCCAGACATCCTGATGTTACAGACACCATGAACAGATATGTTAATAGATTGTTTATATACTGTTAAATATGTTTGTCTCTGAAGATGGATTGACATTTCTGCTTTTTAAGGTAAAATAAAACCAGAAAAACACGTGCGTAGTGAGTATATGAATATATTACGATATATAACGATGACATAGTTCTAGTAGATACTGTATAAAGCTGATGTTCATCAATACATACTGGTTATTATGAATCCCAGCTAATTTCTAAATGAACGGTAATTCATGTTCTACATAAAAGTTTTTTAAAAAAAATGGTACCTACACCTTTTATTCAGTATCTGCTTTTGAATATCTTTCAGAAAAAACTCATGATTTATCGAACCGCCTATACAATTCTAGGAATAGCATTTGTAAAATGCAACCGCCTCGATACCGTGTATGTTCCCTATAAGTTCGTTTGTGGGGATTATTTTAATACACGGTTAGTAGTTGTGTCCATTGATAAAACCAAAACGGTACTGAGGAAAAAAACTCTTAAATATTTCAGCAGACAAAAAAATTGCTGCTTAAAGATTGAAATTAACTCATAAAACACATTTAAAACTAACAAGTTGTTATTGTTGTCGTTCGTTACTTTTGTATGACCGATGGCAGTAGTTTCCTAAATCTAAAAGTATTGAATACTTGCTCATTGTGATATGTCTCTGCTCTATATACCACATGATAAGATAAATAGTAAGAAAAAATCGTTACATAGTGTGTCAGTGACGTCATACGGTACATTTGTGTCAGTTAATTCCATATGGGGATTCGAGCACTCGTCATTTTAGTCATGTTTATACAAGCCCGGTAGTAAGTCTGACATGAGTGTAAGTCGACGAAAAACTGACAATGACATAGCAAAAAAACAACGAAAGGACGTAGGAATCCAGTCCTCAAAAGACTACGTATAAACTAAATAGTGGGTTAGATGAACCTAATCAAACAATAACACGAACTCGTGTGCTCAGGTGCTCATTAAGGGTATGAAGCTTCTGTGCTATCAATCTTGGTTTTTATCATTGACATGTGCAATAATTTACGTTTTTGATTGAGTAAAGCAGACCAATTGGTATTTTAACGTGTGTTTTTTTTATGTTGTGGTGTTATTCAATTGTTTCATAAAAAGAGAGGAGGTTTGGTATCCCTAAAACCTTTAGTCCCGCTGCAAATATTTGCACATGTCCTTAGTCAGGAATCGGATTTACAGTAGTTGTCGTTTGTTTATGAAATCTGTACGTGTTTCTCGTTTCTCGTTATTTTATATAGATGAGACCGTTGGATTCGTAATGGTATATCAACTTGCATCTTCTAGAATATTTTAAGTATTGGTAGTTATACAGATATATTTTGTAACAGTGCATTTATATGCAAAGTGATTATGTAGAATAGAATACCATAAATTTCAAAACATATTTTAGGGATTTTGTTTAATAATTAAAATCACTAGTAATTAATGATAAATTCCGAAAAACATACCAGTGATTTCATGCGATCTTTGTTATAATGAGAAAGTAGTTTAAATTAAGCAAATTTATGCTTGAGAGATTACACACATATGTGGAATAAGTAAACACCAACTGCTAATGTGACCTCGGAAAGGGAGACAAAGACAAAGGTGTTGCCAATTGTTTATTAGGTGACTAATTATGATATTGCCTGGCTGCGAAACATATAAATCAATTTTAGGTTACTGATTCAATTTTATACACTTTCAGATGATTCGGATAAATAATGTTCTTTTCTAGTAAATGTGCTGTTTTTTTCTGCTCACTTCATTAATCCAACTTGTTTTAAAGACATTTTTCTAAAACAATATATGACTAACTGAGATTTCGTTCCATGTCAATAAAAAAAAAACATAGAATTATAATTTCTTATTGATTGACAAGCAGATTTCAGCAGCCAGATGATTTGATAATATCTAGTTTTGTCAAAACCTTTAATTTGCTTTGTTGTTCTCTTGTGGTTTAAAAATGAATTTAGGTTTTCATTATCCTGTTTTGTATATCTCGTCTGCTATAATATGTATAATGGTACTACAAATTTGATATGCATTTTCATGTCGTGTGAATCATATGCTGTTTACCACAAAAACTAGATAATGAAATTTTTCTTTAATATGTAAAAATTCACGACAAATGGATCAAGTTCTTGACATTTTATATGCATGCGGCTTAAATGTATTTATATAACCGTTTATTACTAGAATGAATAGTCTAAATGCACAAATGGACGCCAAAATGTTAAAGCCATACTTGGATATTTAATGACTTGATATGTAGCTGAAGACAAATCATTCTCTTTAATCTTGTGAATATCAAGTACCATAATCTGGTTTAAGAACTAGAAAAATATTCAGGTTCTTAATTGTGGTGTTAATTTTAAATAATAAGACTTGCGTTATTGTTTGACACCATGTAAATACCTCAAACGGGGCAACAATAAGGGGGCGATACAAATATTGATACACTGGAAATAATATCTACAACGTATGGACATTTTAAAAATCCCCAAGCTGTCATCAATCAGATCAATATATTACAATGTTATTCTTGAATTAGATAATTCACAAACTGACCATGCACTTCTTTATTTTCAATAAAGCATTCGATATATTACAAAAGTACATTAGATACTTAAATAAACTTTTATATTTCAGTAATTTTAACGCCTGGTTGCCCTTTTAATCTAGTTTTGATATCATCAATGATTAGGCATATATATCAAAAAATTTTCACAGAACAGAAACATTAACAACTGAAATTCCCACTGTATAAAATACTTTCTGTCGATATACTCACTAGTGACATTAGTTGCTGCTTCACTTAGACAGCAGACGATAGACTGAAAAAGGAAGTCTTATATTCAGTAATCAATACGTTATTTCGAGAGCTTTTAAATAATTACCCTGAATCAAGAAAACTTTTATAATTAGCATCTGTCACATTTAAAACACAGAAGCGAATTTAGGAGGGCAAGGGTGTGCTTCATTTTTTTTGGTAGGGGGTCGTGTTGACAATATAGTGTATAGCTGAAGCCTGACTGGAGCGGGACCTCTTTTCCAGGCAGTGTCCCTGTTTATGTAAATAAACAAGAAAAGAAAACAATTGTAAACCACACAAACAATAGAAAACTACTACACAACAGTTTCCTGACTTAGGCCAGATGCATACAAATTATTTTTATTTTTCGCTACAAATATGTAATTTGTTTACATGACAAGTAGTTGACAATGTGTGAATTCAGATATACAGATTGAACCAATAGGAAGAAAAAAAAATTAGCATATCAAATAAATCAATTTGAAATTCTATATCTACAACATCTAAAAATTAAAATAAAACACCAAACCATTCAGTTATGTAACGAGATAAAATTAATGAAAGTATATTCTTATGTTACACTGAACGTTATAAAATTATTTGCGTTCCGAACTACTTTAAATTATATAACGAACTCATAGCATTTCAATTCATTTCTATAATGTATTATATACATAAACAAATATGTGTGTGTACATGTATGTACTTTTAATGCGCAGTAGAGCTTGCAGATTTTGAATTATCAAATTATCATCCATATTTGATCAAGATAGTCACCAAATGATGACTGCATCAAAGAAATACTGCATTTTTTTTTCGTCATTTAGTGTAATTTCGCAATAAAATCTAAAATGATATCTGTACCTATGCAAACAATCTTAAAAAATATAAAAAAAAATAAAAAAATAAAAAAATAAAAAAATGTAGTTATGTAATGAGATTTTCTAATGAATTTATTTTCTTCAGTTACATTAATATTACGTGCGGAAATTTTTTACGTTCCGAACTACTTGAATTTCCATAAAGAATTCATATCCATTTGTCTTTGTATTTCAATAATGCATTACATTCAGAAATAAACCTTTTATATAAGTAATTTTAATACGCAGTAGCCATTACAGTATAAGAAATATCAAATAATCATGCATATATTTGATGATCTTTGATCAAAAGGATCACAAAATATGCACTGGATAAAATCTGTATATACACATACAGTTTTTAAATTTAGTTTCTTGTGTATATTTCTGAGTTTAGTATGAAGTCAATTTTCATTGAACTCGTATACATTCTTTAAGGGGACGAGTGAAGCACGCCGCCGGGTGCGGGAGTTGTCCATTGCAATGAAAATTCATCGGTAGCTTTATACAGTTGTTTGCTCTTTGATCGGTTTGCTGTCTCTTTGACACATTCCCCTATCTATTCTCAATTGCATTTAATACAATATTTTAAGCTCAGAAAAGATTATAAAATCAAATACTTATACAAAATACTACTTTTTTTATTCAACCCTTTTCTTGTGTAATGCTTTTATATGGTTGTGTATGTGTAACATAACCTGAATATAACAATCCCAGGCTTGAGTTATTTTTCTGGTTTGTCATCAATATGGGCCGTCCCATCTATATATATATAACACTCACAAACGTGTCCTTTCCCCCCAAAACGTGTCCGATTCCCCCAACGTGTCTTTTCTCACTAAACATGTCAAACATGTACATTATTCCCCAAACGTGTCTGATTTTAAAAAAAAACAAACGTGTCCGATAATTGTTACTCGCCAAAACGTGTCCAATATTTAACGCCAGAACGTCACAGGTCTTTTAGCGCTAATACATCTCCTTAATAAAATCGATGATAACGTTAATGGCTATTCTTTGATGGGAACACAGGTAACACAGTTTTCATTTATTAGGTTTTATTAGTTAATTAAATGTACGTTTTTAATGAATATCATAATTCCGAATTCAATCAGTAATTGTAAATCAAGTTTTGACTGAAATTGCAAATTGTTCAGTTGCAAGTATTTCATACTCATTTAGAACGAACCTACAAATAATTATAGATTTGAAATAATCAGAAGCTTTGTACATTGTTTTGTAATTATAAACTCTGATAATTCTTTTCATATTTATCTGAATATTGCATGGCTGGCGTTGAGCTGCATTTTTTTCTCACTTTTGTTAATAGTTCTCCATCTAAATTTGGGTATTTCAAAAACTTATCAAATCATAAAATGTTTATCCATTCTTTTCCTAGCTTTTAAGCATCACTAAAGACACACGATCAAGAGACATAACGTCCAGTGCAAAATAGCTGTTCATGCATCGGTTTTAATTTTCTTTTTATTAATATGAATGCTACATGTATGTGATCAACACCGGTTATTCGTGATTACCGTAATTGCAAATTTAATTTGTACAATATATAAATTCGTTTTCTAGACAGTTGATAAAGTAGTGTCCAGGTACCGGTGCAAGTACTCTATGCATATTTAGAGCGAAATGGTTTTAGATTTGCTACATATAAATTAACTTTAGACTGTTGATGGCATATTTCCAGTTTCAAGTATTTCATGCACATTTAGAGAGAACATACATGTTTTAATGATTTTACTGCTCTTTATTGTTTAATTAACTTTAGACTGTTGATTGCATACTGTCTAGTTGCCAGTATTTCATGCATATTTAAAGACAACATAGCTTACAAGTTTTTAATTTGACGCCCCCCACCTTTACCCAGTTTTTCGGCCGGTTTTAAAAAAGAACTGACGTACCTTATCTATATTTTTAATGAAATGGTAAAATTAGTATACGTTAATGAAATAGCAATAACAAAATAACGCTTGATATGAACACGTTTTATAGGTTGGACACGTTTGGGTGTTAGTTGAGAAATGTAGACGTTTGGGTGTTCATACAATCACTTGCTTTGGCAATGTTTTTCACTAGACATGTTTTGCAGTTCAGTGACGTCAGTGTGGACACGTTTTGGGGAATCGGACACGTTTGAGGAGAAGGACACGTTTCTGAGTGTTACATATATATTCACTGGGTAATGACTGTCAAATGTACATTGAGAAATAGCGGAATTACGTAAAATGATGTAGGACAATTCCGAATGCATTTGGATAATACTTTATCTTAGTATATGTAGTTCTAAGTAAACTAATGTTATACCATATGCATTACTCTTGTCATTCACAACTCAAGATGTACCGTTATGTGCAGAATACTGTAAAACTCTTTCAAGTCAAAAGTAAAAATGATCATCATACCAAGATCATCAGCAACAGAGATTTTTGTCAAAACTTCCGTACTAGTTCACAGTGTTGGAGAGTGTCCATTGTCAAAGATTGACAATTGCATGGGAGATAAAACCAGGTTCTGAAGAAAAACTTGTTTGTTTAACTTTTTTTTCCCTCTTTTTAGTTATGGATTAGTCACATCGTTTTAAACAAGGAATGGTTTTATCTGCCCGATAATATGATACTTTCGTATATACTTTTTCAAAGATGTCAGCAGCTATATTTATTTGAAAGAATGTTTTTATCAAAACTAATACGTTTCTAAAGCACATAGTGTGTAAGTAAAAATGCATGATTTACTATCAGAGAATCAAACATATATGAGCCTTCTTGTAAAAAAGGACATAAAACAAAGAGAAAACAAATACGTGATTTTATTATTTTCATCCTAATTAACTGTCTTGTCTAAATTAACAAGACCGCATGTTTATGTCTCTCGTTATTTTTATTTAGTTTTTGCATTAATTGTTTTAAGTTCTCAATTTAAAATATGGCTTATTTATGGACTGCTAAATAGCTTACGCAAACAAAATGTTTAAAAAACCATGCCGGATAGTTTCCATCTAATGCCAATAACAAAATACAATTACGTGTGTCTCCTATTGGACTGGTAGTTTATTAACAAGTAGGTTAAACACTGTGATCAGATAATGATGTTTTAGAACCTTTTAATTGTGGGTTTTTTTAAATGATGCTACACATGTAAGTGATTAAAATTTATTTTGCAAGAATAAGAGAGAAGAAAATTTCTTTTATTGTTTTAAATTGAATACAAACAGATTGTGCACAATAAATGTGTTGTCGCATTTAAAAAAAAAAATCTGTAATTATAGGAAATGTTATTGAAAAATAACCCTATTAAGCAGAGCATTTATCTTGATTATTCGACCAGACATGACAACTATAAACATGTCATATTGGTTTGAAAATGATAAATAAAATGCAAGTTTATACAATAAGTTTGTCTGACAAAAAAGTGTATAAGTTAACGTGTATAATTAAGCAAACGGTATTTTAAAAATGAAATAAGAATTAATGCATGCACAGCAACAATCAAAAGGGAACAAGATTGGTGTATGAAATATGACAATCACATCAGGGATCAACATTGTTTTCACTTCAAACGCTATATCCAATGTTTTGTAATGTAAGCCTATCTTACTATGAATTTGACCTTTGAGTGAATGATATTATGCATTCAATATGATGGGTAAATAATCGACATTTTTTGAAACGCGGAATTGCTTCACGCGCGTGTGTGGTTACGATATCATAGATTTAGTGCAACTATTAATATATAAACTGATTTATTATTGTCTTCTACATTAGATATGTGTGTGCTCTTGCATGATAACAAGCACATGAAAAACTATACAACTATAATATAAGACTAGTATATTTGTGTTGTGAAAAGGAAATAATTGCTAATTTTAACATGGATTCCAATAGTAAGAAAACTATACACATGTTTGTATCAATTTCATCAGTAGAACAATCTTAATTAATAGTGTTTAAAAGATGTATGATTAAGCGTTGATAGTGTTAATTGGTAATCAAATATCAACGTACAATCAAACGCCAAGTTTTTTTTAGTTTAACCAAATAGCTGACAACATGCTCAACAACACAACGTTCTACATGTACCAACCGAATGAAGGCATACATAGTAAGCTCTGACACAAATGCAATTGTCTGAATATTCTTAGACGATATCATTTAGCGTGTAGGTCTATTGCAGTGGGAGATGGTGTTATACGCGATGTATAGTGTTTTTAATCATGATAAAACTGCATGGTGTTTTAGAAGTTTGGGGTTAAAATTTACCAATCAATCCATCCAAATATAAGTGAATCATGACGTAATTATACACACACATGTACAATGCAATGGGTCATTCCAGTTAATTTCTGACAGCAAGGGATGGATGGGGGATTCTCTTTTATAGTTATCAGAAAAACAGTTCTTGAAAAACTATCTATCAGATGTATAGTTTCCAAAGATGTGATTACTTTTACCTTGAAAACTGCACTGCTGCAAGACCCTTTGAAGTTTTTGTGTATATAATTGAATGTGTCAGATGAAAATAAAAACACATTACACCCCTAAGTTGTATAAATGTTACACCCCTCAGAAAGGACCATCCATCCCTATTTAGAAGTTATTAACTGGAATGGTCAAATAAACATAGGTATACTAATAAATAATTGAACCAACCTATGTTCTCCTTTGTCTTGTACCAATATGATTATAAT
Source organism: Mytilus trossulus (assembly GCF_036588685.1). Classification (NCBI taxonomy): domain Eukaryota; kingdom Metazoa; phylum Mollusca; class Bivalvia; order Mytilida; family Mytilidae; genus Mytilus; species Mytilus trossulus. The sequence continues at coordinate 36,711,286 of NC_086384.1, read as the reverse complement.
TTGCACGTTTAAAAGTAAAAAAATCAAAAGCACACAATTTGTATTAGCCATGTTAACCAGAATGCCAGTTTATGATTGTACGACTTGTTTTTTCTTTCGTAATCCATAACATTTCAAGAATTATAATCATAATGGCAATTTCTTATTCTCAGTACCATTTCTTGAAAGTAAGGCATCAGTTTTCACTAGTTTTGAGGTTATTGAAACGGTCGATGGAATTCAATAACTAATGATATATAATGGTTATAGGTTGTCATTTATATTTATTTAATCGCATGCTTATGTATATTTAAAAAAATATATTAGTTGTGTGCATGCTTTGAAATCGCGAATCCAAAAGTACGTAAAATATTTTCTCTCATCTTATTAGGCTCTTAACAAGGTCTAAAATATTACAGTCATATCAATCAACAGAAGGCAAAACTACACAATGATTACAAAAAATAAAGAAAATCTTTCTTTAAAGTTGTTGGGGAGAAATTCTTTTATTTTATTACTTGGCACCATCATGACGAATGATTTAATCATGTATATCATTTTTAGTATATTGTAACCTTTTATTCTATCATATAGACATGATAAATGGAGCACATTAAAAATAAGCACATTCCTTACATATTATTCCAGTTCTAAATAAACCCAGGTCTAGATAATTTTACAAAGTGATACAAATTTGCCTATCTACGTAAAATAATTTTTATGAAGTACATCAAGTATTTTTTTTCTTTACAGTGAAAACATTTTTTCTACTTTTTTAACTTCGAACATATATGTTAAAATTAATGGGCGAAAATATCATTGTAAGATACTTGTTATATGTTGTCTAAGAACATAAAGATACTTTCCCTAGAGCATCTACTAGATGTATGGCCAGTAATTGCCGAAGTGCATTTATAGCTTTAGTTTACATCATAGACGCAATTGTCTACCTTTCTAAGGAGCAGCTTAAACATCTAATTTGAGTACAAAAATGTTGGTCAAGAACGAATCAGAAAATAAAGTGTCTAGTCGCAGATTTTATTCAGTAACATAATTATAATATTAATTCGTTTTGCCACGAAGGAGTATCTTTTCCAGACTTAAGCTAAAATCTTCAACTGATTTTACTCAAGGTTACAGCCTTACTATAACATGTAAAAGCAGCAAATATCTAAGAAATTGCCATGATTTAACAATAATTATAAAATTCTTGATTAGATTGAAAAAACCTCTAACAAGGAATGCACACTAGGAAATGCAACGTTTAGATAAATATGTTTATGTACTCTAAGGCAGGTATGGCTGGTATGCTGTTTCATAGAATCAAGTCTTCAATGGCGAGGGCTAAGTCATATCTGATGTATTTATAACGAGACCGAATATATATATATAACTTAGTTAGATTTATAATTTACCATAAGGTCAGGGCGCAAGTTCCATATCAGGAAATTCGCCTCCCAAAACATCAATATACTAATGATTTACTATTAGGTCCAAGTCATCTCTTTTGTCGTGACGTATAATTCGAAACATTTGATTACGATACGAAAGAACCAGTCGTCAATAACAGGAACACTCCTGTTCCAAAATTCTCATTGACGTGTCGACTGTTTTTAATAGTTGCAAAATTTTCCCTGCAAGTTTAATTTGTTTAAGTTTATGTCTTTCATCGGGAAAACGTTTTAACTCAATTTCATCAAATTGAATAACAAATTTCAAATTTCATAGTATAATAAATTGGTCATCCGATTCACCAGAGCGATATGAACGTATTATGGGAGTATTATTCAACGTGATATATATTGAAAACAGCATATTTGGAACATTGCACTGAATCGTATGTAATGCACTTATAACGCTTTATGCGATTACATGTATTAAAAGAACAGTTGCCGTTTGTTTGAAGGTTTTGACAGCAGTAAAGGAACAGCATCATGACGAAGAGAAATAAAAACAGGACATTGTGATGTTTCATATACAAGGAACGGAAATTTTGGGTATATTGCTTTCATACTGTTATACATGTTTTCTCTAAGGATGGATTGACATTTTTCTGTGTTATTTTTTAATTTTATTGGAAAACATTTCTGATTAAATAAATAGTTTGTGTTTTATGTACATTTAATCAAGAAGGCAATGTATTATGCATGTGTATTTTATTTCTCTAAGTACTGTTATACAGAGAAAAGGACAACACGTACTATTCGCGTACAGTGATTATCTGTTATTTTATTAATGCAGAGAGAAACATTTACTATGACATTAAGCTTACTCAAGTGTGCACCTGTTTTAGTCAGGAACCTGATGTTCAGTAGTTGTCGTTTGTTGATGTGGTTCATTAACGTTTTTCGTTTCTCATTTTTAATAAAGATTATACCGTTGTTTTCGTTTTTCGATAAAATGGTCGTACAGTTATCATTTTGTTGGCCCTTGTAGTGCCGTGAGTTCGAGCCAAGCAAAAATGTTGTAAACCGTACTTTAACCTATAATGGTTTACTTTTTACAAATTATAACTTGGGTGGAGAGTTGTCTCATTGGCACTCATATGACATCTTCTTATCTAATAACTAATGCCATAAGAATTATCATTTGCTGTTAATGTCCGTTCTTTACTGTGATTAACATCTTCTGTAATGTTTATTTGTATGTGTTTAATCGTCCGTTTTATCACATAGACGTCAATTTATCTTGTCCCAAGAAGTAATTTGGCTATCAACTGTTCTATTAAGATTCTATATGTTTAATTTTTAGCTGTAGACGATTATACAAAATGATAAATTTTCGACAAAAAAAGTTTTCTTGGGAATCGGAAGTCATTTATCAAAGTGAAATCAATTAATTTGAAAGGAATATCAGCATGAACAAGATAGTTTTTGTTTTTATGTACTAAGCAACATCAATTGACCTACATATATTGAAACCGAATCCAATTTAATTGGACTTTCGCCGATATTTGAAGAGAGAAAAACATTTTCAGACGGATATTGGTGATAAAATCCAGACACCATGAACAGAGATTGTTAATCGATTGCTCACATACTGTTAAATATGTTTGTCTCTAAAGATATATTGAAATTTCTGCCTTTTAAGGTAAAAAATAACCTGACAAAAAAAGCAACAAGTGCGTATACAAATGAAATAGGGTGGTACACGTTTAAAAGATACTGTATACAGCTACGGTTCTACATTTTGTAAAAGACTAACACATATACAATATAATATACACTTTAAAACTCGTGAAAAATCATTCATATTCTACAAAAGTTTATAAATTTAACAAAACAGAAATGCAATTTACACTAAAAAGCTAGAACTTATTTACCCTGAATTAATTTCACATCAGGGACATTCTCAAAAGTTTTTACTTTAATTCACAGTGTCATATTTTAGAAACGTCTAAAAACAAATTGAAGGAATGTATTAGAAGCACATTTTTGTTCACCAAAAAACCGATACGTGGAAAAAAGTAAAGCTATACATTGGCTTATCGATACACATCATTTCATGATCGTTATTGATGTACTTTGATTGTAATAAAACAAAAGAATGTTACACTTTCACTTTTATCACAAAATGCTTTACATAACAAAATGTAGTACTGTATTTGTTATGCAATTATGCACACACACAAATTTGAAAAAAGTTCACAGTATATAGTATAAAATATTTGATATACAAATTTAAGCTGAATTTTAATTTTTAAAGATATTTATTGTGTTAATGAACCACATACGACATATATCGTCCGTCCCTACTGCATTCACAATCTGCTATACACTTTTTCTTAAAAACAAAACAACTTGACACATAATTTATAGTGAAGGAAAAAGAATCAACGGATGTACATGTAACGGGATTCAATTTAGTATAAAAACAAAGTATAACTTAATCCTTTCCTGTCGGTTGATTGAGTCAAAAAATATATGATAGAGTGGAAAATGTACAACATATGCATATCCTTCAAGGGCACCTGATATAACCACCAGTTTTGGTGGGGTTCGTGTTGCTAAGTCCTCAGTTTTCTATGCTGTGTCTTTTGTACTATTGTTTGTCCGGTTGTCTTTTTATTTAAAGCCATTGGGTTGTCAGTTTATGTTCTGAGTTTGACTGTCTCTCTGGTGTCTTTTGTGTTCCTCTTATACAGTCCTTGGATGGTGTAAACTTCCCACTAACACCATACACCATTACACCATACACCTTGTACCATAACATCATACACGTTACACCTTTGCACCATACACCTTACACATTACACCATTCCCCATTCTATCTACACGATCCGAATTTACCCATAATGCAATTAAATTTCAAATATTAAGACTATTATAATGGTTTATGTTTACAATACGAAAAAATAAATTAAAAAAAAATTCGTTTTTAACCAATGAAATGTCGTACACCATCAACCACACCATGCTCGATCGCACGTTACACAATTAGACCATTCCTCAAACACCATTACACCATTCCCCTTACACCATACACCATAGCACTATACACCATAGCACCATACACCATAGCACCATACACCTTACACCATTACACCATATGCCATACACAATTACAGCATACACGTTTTTTGGGGAAGTTTACACCATCCAAGGGCTGTATGATCATAGAACTTCAAGGAGTGAAACATATTACGAAAGAGTGAAAAAAGGTAACGAAGAAAAACTTGGGATAAAGATCATATCAGAACTGACCTTAACTCAATAATACCACACACCACTAACTTTTAGGATGGTATCACTAGCATCTACTGCTACTAGTGATACCATGCACATGATACATTAATTTCAATAATCGCAGAAACTGAAAGCAAGCGAAGTATGCACAGAAAACATAATGTTATAATCATTATGACTATTTCAGAGCAGCTAAATATCAATATAGAAAACTTATCCTAAGACACAAAATTTACCATAAAGTCCAAACATAACAATCAGTCGTGTCTAACGGATACTAAAGAAAACATATAAGTATATATGTTATTCTACTTTGAGGTATATTAGTAATATTAGCGTTATGGAGAAACTCTAAAAGAGTGCTTGTATATATACAGCTTAGAGGGAAACGTCTGCAATGTCTGTAAAATATATTTAGGTCGGTATACTTACGTAAAGTATTCTTAATCTTTCTAATGCGCTCTACTGAGTTGTGTTTTGTTGGACAAATTAAGCTTAATGACATCATTCATTAGGACAGTTGTGACAAGTCACATTTTGTGACTCATTCAGCGGACTAATTGGCATACTTAAATGAAATATTTGCATTTGGAAGAGTAAGCATCAGGATATTGCGTAACAGGAAATAACGAAACGGAAATTAATGTGAAAGTAAATGAGTCGAAGACTTTATAAGATTAAGTTATAAATATCGAAGGGGAAATTTGATGTCATCAGTTGTAAGAGTTTTTGTTTTTATTGGTAACAGATATTGTCACAGAACTTTATAGGAAGACGTAAGCTAGTAATCTTTTCATCTGTGATCTAAAATTAATTCAGCATTTCAAAACTATTACATTACAATCCACGGTTTTAGACTATGTTTTGAATTAAGATTCGTTTACAGACTTGTTGAATCCGTTTAAGTTCAGATCTGAAATGATTGTTTAACAGAAAAAGCTAGTACATGTAACCACCTTATAAATAACGTCTTTGTAAGGGACAACTAAAACGCACGGTAATAGTATATGCATACCTATGAAACCATAGTGTTTTACAAACTTTTTTTTATTTTATTAACAAATTTTTATTCGATCTTTATGGTAGATTCACAAGGATTTACTGGAGTGAAGAAAATTATCCATTCCTTGACCGTCATTAAACAATAAGAAGGCGTCTTTTCATTGCAGTTTGTTATTAACTCTACGTGCTGTCTCATGTGTAAGTTGTTTGTATACTTTTTTATGTGTTACTTACGTCGGACTATCCCCGACATATGTTGTTATAAAATTCAAGAATTTGTTATTAAAAATGAATAAACTACTGAAGAATATCGTTAACAAAAATGTGAAAAAGGAACTAAAAATACACACAGATATTAATCGCAAGTAAATAGACAAAAGAAGCGTGCAGCGTAATTATTAAAAATATAATGGGTATTTCTCCCATAAAACCAGACGGCATATAAATGTAAAGAAAAGCAAATGTTCAAGTAACTATCTAAACAAAAAACATCGTCCTTGCTGTTTCATATCAATTAATGACATTGAAGTGTTTACATTAGATTCGTTGTTTGATTAATATTCAATACCTAATAACAATAGATCATATCGCCAAACCATTACATAGATAACCTTAAACGCATTTGACAAAACTTTTAAGAATTCAGGTCATCAATGCTCTACAACTTTGTACTAGTTAGGTTTTCTATCTATTTTAATCTGAGCGTCAACGATGAGTCGTGTGTAGAAATAAAGTGCGTTTGGTTTATTTAATTATAACCCTGGTACCTTTGATTACTATTTAAACATGTATTGCAAGAAATGAGTCGAAGACTTTAGATGATTAAGTTATAAATATCGAAGGGGAAATTTGATGTCATCAGTTGTAAGAGTTTTTGTTTTTTATTTGTAACAGATATTGCTACAGAACTTAAGCTTTATCATGTTTATAGGAAGACGTAAGCTAGTAATCTCTTCATCTGTGATCTAAATTTACTTCAGAATTTCAAAACTATTACATTACAAGCAACGGTTTTAGAATATGTTTTGAATTCAGATTCGTTTACAGACTTGTTGAATCCGTTGAAGTTCAGATTTGATAAATGGTTGTTTAACAGAAAAAGCTAGTACATGTAACCCCCTCATATAAAACATCAGTGTAAGGGACAACTAAAACGCACGGTCATATCATATGCATACTTATAAAACAATAGTGTTTTCCAAATTTTATTTATCTTAATAACAAAATGTTATTCGATCTTTATGGTAGTTACACAAGGATTTACTGGGGTGAAGAAAATTGTCCATTCCTTGGCCGTCATTAGACTATAAAAAAGCGTCTTTTCAGTGCTATTTGTTATTAAATCTACGTGCTGTCTCATGCGTAAGTTGTTTGTATATTTTTGTATGTGTTACTTACGTAGGACTTTCCCCTATATATGTTGTTATTAAAATTCAAGTTTTTTATTAAAAAAAATGAAAAAACTAATGAAGAATATATCGTTAACAGAAATGTGAAAAAGGAACTAAAAATACACACAGATATTAATCGCAAGTAAATAGACAAAAGAAGCGTGCAGCGTAATTATTAAAAATATAATGGATATTTCTTCCATAAAACCAGACGGCATATAAATGTAATGAAAAGCAAAAGGTCAAGTAATTATCTACACAAAACACATCGCCCTTGCTGTTTCATATCAAATAATGACATTGAAGTGTTTACATTAGAATCGTAATTTGATTAATAGTCATTACCTAATAACAATAGATCATATCGCCAAACTATTACATAGATGACCTTAAACGCATTTGACAAAACTTTTAAGAATTTAGGTCATCAATGCTCTACAACTTTGTATTAGTTAGGTTAGTTAGGTTTTCTAACTACTTTAATCTGAGTGTCAACGATGAGTCGTGTGTAGAAATAAACTGCGTTTGATTTATTAATTATAACCCTGGTACCTTTGATTACTATTTACACTTGCGCTAATGATACATTTTCTACTGTTTACTGCAACACAATGGCGTCTCCAACGAATGTTAAGTTTCTCATGAGGAATGTTATTGACTTTTTGTCATATATTCGGAACCTCTAGTTTTATCAATGAAGGCAATTAAGATATCTTATTAAATAAACTCATCATAGATACCAGGACTACATTTAGTTTGTACGCCGACGCGCGTTTCGTCTACAAAATACTCATCAGTGACGCTCGAATCCAAAAAAGATTACAAGGCCAAATGAAATACGAAGTTTAAGAGCATTGAGGACCAAAATTCCAAAAAATTTTGCCAAATACAGCTAAGGTAATCTATGTCTGAGGTAGAAAAGCCTTTGTTAACAGTAAATTTATAAATATAACCAAATCAATGGCAATTCAATTTTTCAAAATCTTATTTATCTAGAGTTAACAACATTTGGTGTAAGCATATGTGTAAGTATTTACCCGAATACCTGTTTAGCTGTCTAACTTGACAGAAGGGAGACAAGCTTTGAATTTGCTTTTTTTACTTCGTACTTGACTTTATAATAGTACTTAGATCTCAATTTGTCTGTAAATAATTCAAACTTGTAAATTCGTATGTGTACCCAAATGCCTCCGATTCAAAAGTGCTTTTGTAGGAGCAACGATGATAAGTCGATAACAAATTAAGGAATTAGACGAATTTCGATGCAGTAGTAACATCGAACTGATAATGATAATGCAGCAAACTAACATAATTGAATCTAGAATATTAAATACAAAATACCGGGACAATAATACTCCTATAGAAAGATGACATGAATAGCTTCATTAATCGTAAATAACAGACACCATTTATGAACTCTTCATATGATTGCTATGTCTATTTGTACTTTAACAGGATAAGGTCAATATTGTATAGCATCAAAGTGAAGGTGTCGGATTCAGAAAATATTTTCCGGTTACTTTCATTATATGATCCCTAAGGACATACAAGTCTCAAAGTTAATAACAACGTTGATGCAACCAACAGCTCTGGTTTGTCCGTCATCACAGTTTTGTCTTCATAATACAATTACAGGAACTTCAAACCTGAGAAGTGAATGATTAGAATTGTATTAACACACAGAACAGATAGTTAAGGGAATTCTTTACACTCTTACGGTCATACGACTCACTATCAATTACAAAAATATTCAAGTAACAGGATATGAAGGACAAAGCAACTGTATTTTTGGTTTTCCGTTGAAATCAACCATTTTATATTCGGAACATAGTGCTTATTCAAAATGCACCGTATAAATATTGCAATTAAGCGGACATGGTTGGCCTAGAGCTGTGATTATTATGCTATGCAAATAAATAGATAAATAATAAAGACAGGAAATTACGTTGGGATCATTCCTAAATTACACAGAAAATGATCGAAGAGAGAATGACAGGAAAGTTTCAATTAAGTAAACAAAATTATAGTTTTAGAAAATGCGCCAAGGCAATATGTATTTGGTAATTATAAGTTTGTTTTACCTATAGTCATGATGGATAATGATTTTTTTTTACAGAAGTTAACAAGAACTACATTGTAGAACAAACCATGATAGTAAATATCGGTAGATAATTATGAATTTAATTTGTAGCAATTCATCTTAAGATTTCCTCTTTCTAGTCACCTTTTTAGTTTTTCCTTTTCATATTGTGCATGGGCTTCTTTAATCCCACAGACGAATGTTACAAAACAGCAATGCGATAAACTCATATTAATTCAGGAATAGCTCTATAGATAATAGATATATTTGTTTGTACCAGGATTAAAATTGTTTGTGCCAGGAGCGCATTTTATCTGTAAATATTAAAAATAAAACTTAAAGAGCGGTCTTAACATTCCTTAAGATTTTGCCAATTACAACATGTACAAATTCGCTAATATATTTCTGGGATAGAAAATTATTCATGTTTCAGCTATGATAGTTTCTAGTCTTTTGTAGGCTTCAATGTTAGTATTGAATTAAGGCGTTCTTTCAAAGTATTAGTGTCTTATTTTGATGACTGATCATGAGTAAGTTTGATTTCTGTTTTATTGTTAACTTTTATCAAATTTGAAACCCAGTATTGACTTCAGGGGATTGCTAGGATTCATGTCATCTTGTAGATTTTGTGCTTTTAAACAAAGCTATGAAATCAGACACCATCTGTATAACATGACGAAATATCCATTTTTTAAGGTTGTAAAATAAACATAAAGTAATAAAATGTAAAAAAAAAAATCTATACTATTTAAGCGCTAAGAAATGGTATGTTGACAATAGCTTTAGGAGTGCAGCAATGATTCATTATTTATCAATTTCATATTTCTTCGATTTTATGTTGAACATAAATAAATTGTCATTTTCTAGGAATTCAAAAAAAACACCGTGTAAATTTCTTTCAACTGAAATTTCAAACAGAGATAATGTGGATTGTTGTATGTTAACAAATGAAAGATAGAAATACTTTATACTAGTAATGAAACCGCTGATATATGCTTATTATATTAACTACTTTAAAGTAACACATTGTTGTCAATAAAATGGAATTGTATGCGACTGTCATACAAATGATAGGTTGAGCCAGCTACAAAACAAGGTTTACTGTATTCTCCTTAGGATATATGTACCATGTCAGGAATACGACAGTTGGTATCCATTGGTTTGATTTAACAGTAATGTGTATTATCGTCCTTCCCTACGCCTATATCACCCTGCTCTGTCGCTCAGTAATTCACGTATCAAGACTTCAAAACGAGACCAGGCATTATCAGCGACGTCACAATGTGAGAGGAGAAGTTATCAGCGACGTCACAATGCGAGAGGAGAAGTTATCAAGCTTGCTTTCGTCAAGCGTAAAACTGTTTTAGGGAGAGAGAAAACGACAATTAATAGAACGATAAACAGATAATCGTGTTTTCTACGTATAGATATCGTAAAATATCAGCCGCTCGACACAATGTGAAACTTTTTAGCTCGTTCGCTACGCTCACTCGCCAAAAAGGTTCACATTGTGGCTCGCGGCTGATATTTTACGATATCAATGTGTAGAAAACCCGATAATCTATACGTATTTAACTTGGTTTTAGTATGGGTGCTATTTGTACATTGTTTTTTGAATATTTAAAATTGAAAATAGAATTTGGGAATGTGTCAAAGAGACAACATTTTGACCAAACAGCAGACAACAGCCGAAAGGCACCTATGGGTTTACAACGCAGCGAGAAAATACCGCATCCGAGGGTAGTTCTCAGCTGGCCTTTAAATAAAATTGTGACTGTTATCAAAAGTACATTTTACGAAAACTTACTTAAATACATTTTCTAAAAATCTCCTAATGTGATGCAATTTGACACTGAAGACAACAAAGTTCACAAACTGATTAAAATACTTTTATCAAACGATATTACTCGTGGTCTAGTGATAATAAAAGACGCATAATAAAGTTGATATGGGACGTTTAATCAGGTCACTATTTTTCTGCTTTGAATTGTTTGAAATTTGTCATTTTGGGTAATTTTACAACTGTCTGTGTGGTATGTGATTTAGTCATTGTTGAAGGCCGTACGGTGACCTATAGCTGTCACATCTTCATTTAAACGGTCTCAGGTAGATTTTCACTTTAAATTTCGTTTTTTTTACGACAGTTAAAAGAGGTCATGAAACGATTTCCTACGTATCATATCAGTCCTCTTAACTATGAAAATCATGCTTTAATGTTATTAAGTATTTCTTTTTTAATGACTTTCAACTAAATTTTGAATAACCAACCGACTGCTAGCAGCCGGTTGTATATTGCATATCGAGGATCGAATAACGAACCGACTGCTAACTTCACATACATGTAATATTGTGTGTTATTTGGTTTCTTGTATAAAGTTGTCTCATAGACAACCATGTGATGTTTTGTTCACATTAATATTGTCACAAAAAAAATGGTATTTTTTTATGTGAATTGTAAATATTTGGAAGACACCTAGACCAAAATATGTTAGATAAAAATCAAGTAGGCATATGCATTAAACAGTGAAATCGTCGGGCTTTTTGTAGCAATATAACCACTATTTCCCTGCTAAGCTAGTGCAGTTGGTTTTTATTTATTTTTTATTTCTGCTATATATTTTTTGTTCTTATACTGATTTTATTTTATGAAATAATTAAACCTTAATATCCTTTCTGTTCCATAAGAATAAATCTAGCCCGAATAATAATTCGAAAAGGAGAGAAAAATGGCTAACTGAAATAAAAATAAATACGAAATGTTATTATAAAACACACTACACAGAACACTAAAAAATTAATATCAATCAGCTAGGTTCAAAATTGATCATAATTATATACAGGACTTGTGCAGTCGTATTAGATTATTAGATTGTTTGAACGATGATACTATATCTACTTAAAGATATAGAATTGAAGTTTGACTGAAACAAGTGCATATTAAACATACAGAAAGGGGATGGCTAATATTATCTTTCATGGTAGGAGGAAAAGTATTTTCATATGGCTTCATCTTAGTTTATACTGCAAGCAAGTCTAAAGTAGGTAATAAGTTAAGTAAATTGTATCGTTGAAAGATATTTATCATTAAGATTTATTATGATCCATTTATGGACATTATGTTTTCTGGTCTGTGTGTCCATTCGTTCGTCCTTTCGTCTTACTACAGAGGACAGCTACAGTGTGCAAAAAAATAAGTTGTGGGGTTATGGAATGAAAAATCAGACATACTGGGGTTTGCATATTTTTTCTTATGAAAGGTCATTATGGGGTTGTTGCCATACCATATGGGGTTGTTGCCAGGCAACCATATGGGGTTGTTGCCATGCAACCATATGGGGTTGTTGCCATACCATATGGGGTTTGGTGTTGACTGATAATGGCAAAGCTTTTAATGTGTAAACCGTTCTAAATCAATGGACAATAACCGATTTTTACCTTTATTTTATTAACACTTATTAACAAGGTAAATAATTTTCAAAATAAACGCATATATTTTTAATATATTGACCCTGCAAATAAGATAGATATCCAATGGAAGAAGATTGGCCAAATAACTATCATGAAAGATATTGATGTTATGCTAACACAACTGCATACCAAATATTTAGTTACTAAAGTGGTTCTCCCTCAATTGATCTAATCGAGAACTAATTAAGTTTCAATAAACAAAGTACAGACAGAACCAACTTAGCTCCATAGAAAAGAATCATGTCTATACAACTGCAAGCCAAATAACGTTTGAGTATCAGAGGGCATCCGGAAAGATTTCTATTGTACAAAATGATTCTACCCTCTTTAAATACAGTATTTTATATATTATTATTATAGTCGTCAGATAAGTTGTCCCTCTTAAGCTGGTGTAATCGAAAACTTTGGCATGTCAAGTACTATAAGAGCAAACATTATAGCAATGGTTTTATTTTTGTGACTCGCATGTTAAAATTTCAATTCACCATTTCCTGAAATCATAATTTAATTTGATAATAAAGAAGAGGTATGATTGCCAATGAAACAAATATCCATCAGTTGAAATGAGATGCATATTAGAAATTAGTGGTCACTGTACGACCTTCAACAATGAGAAAAACCAATACCATATAAGCTATAAAAGGCCTCAACATGAGCAATGCAAGACGATTCAAACAAAAAACAAGAGTGGACACACTGAAATGTCTCGCCTGTTCTAGTGTTGATAATATAATTTATGTTGAAAGTATAAAAAGCATTGTTTCCCTTCCACAATTTTGTTCCATGCAAGACAAAATAACTGTCTCACTATGTAATGGCAAAATTTATAAAAATCCAAGAAAGATTAATAATAAATTCATGTTACTAATATCTGCAAAACTGAAAAAAAATAACAAAAAAAATCAATTCAAGACCTTCAAAACTATTGCTATGGCATCTGCCCATCTAATATCATTGACTATTGTATTGTTCCATAAAAATTAACCTTATCAGGAACAAAGATGCAAAATGATCTGTGGGATAATTCAATCTCCATAGAAATAAAACAAACTGGTGTTAATGCGATTATATACCACATATCAATGAACCACGACTGAGTGGAAGGAGCTACAATGTAAATGACATCCATGTAATCGTAATGCAACTGCATACCAAATATCTATGACTTATCATACATACATGGTTCCTGTTAAATTGAGCTTAGCAGAAAAATTGTTGATTACGAAAGAAAAGAAACACTATGTTTCTAATAGGACAATAAGAACCCTTTAGGTCTGAAATTGGCTGAAAATATCAAATTAAAATGTTCACTGAAATTTGTCTGGCTCTACAGCTTTTTATTCCATCAAATTTGTGAATAGGACAACTTTATTAACCGAAAATCTGTCTTGTCAGGTCACCCTCATTTTAATCATTTGTTGTTATACCTAATGTTATGTATTTTGAACCTAATTCAAAGGTCTTCTTTCTGATATGGTCAGGTTTCTTTGTTCCCCTATTGGGCCAGTACAGGGACAGTATTTAGACATGTATGTATACCCATTAAGTATGCATATAAGAAAAAATTGCAGAAATTACTTAATAAATCATGCATAAACTTTCTCAACTTTATTAACAACAGACATTATCACATGATACACATTATACAATACACAAACAAGAGTCTCCTAGGAGCCCGAAATTGCTCACCCTGCCTTCATCACTAATTTATCAAAAATTAACATTTCAAATCATTTTCCTTAAGAGCTTCTATGTTAACTTGCAACCATTTCTGAATTTCTGATGGAAACAAAATCTAAATACTTATACCAATAAAGACAATAGGGGAACCTAACCTGTAACCTAATAAGATTAGATGTAATAACCTTGGAATTTGAGAACAAGAGGCTCTCAAGAGCCTGAATCGCTCACCTTAATTTTTTTACTTAAATCTTTCATCAATGATTATTTGGCGTTAAAATTTAAATAAATGTTCTTCGAATCTGTCATATCTTCTTTAACAAAAAAAAATGCATTTTCCCCTATGCTCTATTTTAGCCATAGGGGCCATGTTTCTTGTCATACAAGGAAATAAAATATAAAATGTATGCTAGATATGTACTCTGAAACTCATTATGCCTAAGTTTGGCTGAAATGGATTAAGCAGTTTCAAAGGAGAAGATTTTTGAAGTAAGCCACCATGATTAATAAATTGTGAAAAATGTCTTTAAAGGGCAATAACTCCTTCAGGGGTCAATTGACAATTTTGTTCAATTGGACTTATTTGTAGATCTTACTTTGCTGTCTACAGTTTATCGTTATCTATAAAAATATTCAAGATAATAACCAAAAACTGCAAAATTTCATTAAAATCATCAAATCAGGGGCAATAACTGAAAAACCAGTTACCCCATTCGGCTGAAAATTTCAGGGCATGTAGACCTTGACCTAATTATAACTTTAACTTCTTGTCTGATTTGCTCTAAATGCTGGTGTTTTTGAGATACAAGCCAAAAACTGCATTTTACCCTGTGTTCTTTTTTTAGCCATGACAGCCATGTTTTTTTACCAAATAAAAAATAAAACACAAACTTTATTCTAGACACCTTAATGATCATTAAGTGTAAGTTTGATTGAATTTGGTTCAGTAGTTTCAGAGGAGAAGATTTTTTAAAGTTAGCAAATATGATGAACAAATTGTGTAAATTTGTCATTAAAGGACAATAACTCCTTAAGGGGTCAATTGACAATTTTGGTCATATTAACTTATTTGTAGATCTTACTTTGCTGATCATTTTTGCTGTTTACAGTTTATCTTTATCTATAATCATATTCAAGATAATGACCAAAAACTGCAAAATTTCCTTAAAATTACAAATTAAGTGGCAGCAACCCAACAATGGGTTGTTCGATTTATCTGAAAATTTTCAGGCTGATAGATCTTGACCTAATGAACAATTTTACCCCTTGTCAGATTTGCTCTAAATGCTTTAGTTTTTGAGATATAAGCCAAAACCTGCATTTTACCCCTATGTTCTATTTTTAGCCATGGCGGCCATGTTTTTTGACGAAATGGAAAATAAAACACAAACTTTAATCTAGATACCCTAAGGATCATTCAGCTAAAGTTTGGTTGGAATTGGTTCAGTAGTTTCAGAGAAGATCTTTGAAATAGTTTACGACGACGACGGACGCCAAGTGATGGCAAAAGCTCACATTTCCTTTTAGGAAAGGTGAGCTAAAAACACAATATTCATTCTATCAAATTTTCAATGAATTTTAACTTTTAATAACAATACAAAAATGCAATATTTTCTAAGTTCACTGTACCAACTGCATAAACTTCTTATGGATCTGAACATATATTGTGTTTAAGTAAAACTTCTCACACTGGGACCAGTTGTTCAAAGTGATCTATTTTTTTAAAATTAAATACTGTCTTGTACACAGAACAAGACTGAAAATGTGTACACAATTTCTTTAAACAATTAATGACAGTGCATTCTATAATTTGGTGTTGCAATGAAAACAAATTACACAGAAATAATTAGTGCAAATTTTAAACAACTGGTCCCTACTTGCTATAGAAATCATTAGATCATTTTTTATTTTGAGACAAGATATTATGTGGATTGTTACTGTGATGAAAATTGGCAATGTCACAGTGAATAAACATATTACAGGCAAACATATTTATTATTTTCATACCAAAATACTCAGATATTATAGTTTGAGACAAGTAAACTGGGAAATAAAAATAATCCCATACAGTATTTTAGACATTTAACACCATTAGGACAACAGGAGTAACTTATTTGTAACATTATAAGCTTGAACAAGTCACCTTAGAATTTCAAATAACCTCAATTATTTCAGTCAAATTTTCAAAGATTTTTTTTAGTTGTGGTATAAATCTAATTTTGACAAGTTTACCAAAAACAATAACTGTACCTCCTGTCTATTTGATCTATGGATCTGAAAATTAATTGTGGTAACTTCTCACACTAGGCCCAGTTGTTCAAAGGGAACCATTATTTTTCATAATTGAATACTTTCTTGTTTACAGGGTAATATTGAAAATGAGTACACATATCCATTCTATAGTTTTGTTTTTCAATTAAAAAAAATCAAAAATATGTCGGTACCATGAATGTCCAAATTGCAAATATTAGTTTCTCAAATTAGTAACAGTAGTTTCCATAAAGTTACTTTGGCATAAGGTCCTTGATAAAAGATGCAGTAATTTTACATCATGTGGCATCTGTCCCAAATGGATGAATAAATTTCACACATAAACAAGTTTGAAAAACATTTCTACTACCATAACTGTACACACTAATGCCCTGTCTTCAGCAATTACGTGTAGCAGATATTATAAAACAAAATATACATATAATGTCAATCTCAGTAGACAAGACAAAAAAAATACATGTATAATAAATCTTCACTTTATGACAAATTCTTTTGAGTTTTTTCTCAGAGTAGTAAAATAAACAATAATTTTAACTGTTGCCAAGTCTCACAAAAAAAAATGCCTGTACAAATTTAATCCCATAAAGCCCATCATCAAATAAAAATAAATCTATACATAAACACAAAAATAACTAAGAGTGCACATGCTGAAATGTTTGGTCTGCTAAACTGATTTAAGGATGATCAGAATTAGCTCCTATGTCTCAAAATAACAAGATTTTATTAAAAGACTATAAACTGATAGAATATAAATAACGGATCTTGAAAAGCATAAAAAATGAAATGTCTTTGTCCTTGTTTAGAGAAATAACCAAAAGGACATTTGTAGGGAAATTTAAGATTTTTCATGCATTTAACATTGTGAACCTTTTCTTAAAAACAAATAAAAAATAACAAGGATTGTATAAGATTTTCAAAAATGGCTTTTAAAACCAAATGTAATAAAATAAATCAAGAAGTGGCACTATATGGATAAAACTAGAGGATTCAAATATCAGACAAAAAGTCAAAACAAGTGTAGCGAAGATCTTTAACTGAATTATATATATAAAGTTTTCCTTCAAGTAAAACAGAAAATTTAATATTATCAATTATCCATGAAAATAAGGTTAATGTCAAGATCAACCCTGTCAGATAAGAGATGTATTCTTAACAATCATTCTATACACCTACTACAGTTGACCTATTGCTTAAAATACATGAGAAATGGATCTAGCAGGGATAAAACTTGGGAAATTCAAGCTGGTAGCACAGACAAAATTGTTCCTAATTGACGTTTGTATTTTTAACCAAATTTTATCAAAATTTAAGTAGCCCAGCACAAAATCTAGGGCCATGGGCGACTGGGCCCCTGCTAAGTTTTATTCCTCTCTAGTCATATTAACTCACTTAATCACTGATTCCTGAAATGTGGTAAAGGTCAGGTTAACCTAGTCTGACAGACACATATATTAAGCAATTAATTTATTACCAAATAGCTGTCCTATTACCAATTTTAACTCAGAATTTTTAAATTGTCATTAAACCATGAAAATGAGGTCAAGTTCACATGTACCAAATATGGATTATCCAGCTCGAAAAACCTTCTAAAATATGAAGCTTTATTCAAAGAGATTTTCTTGTTGCTTCCAGGTTTACAATATTGTTTAAATAAACAGTAAATGTATTCATAATTATATCTTAGGAATTTTATTTCCTTCTCAGACAAAATTACAAAATTTCATATTAAAATATGCAACCAACAAATAATAAAAAAAACAGCCTTACCTACCCTATGTCAGCGATAAAAAAGACAAGTTTATTAACCTCAGGTGAGCCAATATTTACTTTTATTTATATTTGTCCTGTAAAATAATTTTCAATATTAACCATTATCAACGGTTTTGAGTTTTTGAATCATATTGCTGACTTTCTTCTTGATGTTATCACGCTTTCTTTTGTGGATAAGACCACCATTTTTTTTGCTAATTGAAATTTTTTTTTCAATTTCGGCTTGTTTTGGACATTTCAGTTTTTTAAGATTAACTGAAAACAGGTCCTCTAGTTCCTGGACATCATCCTCTGACCATTTTTGGCGTTGAACTTTGTCTTTTCTAGATTTCTTTTTATCTGAAAGTATGAATATGAATTCCATAAAAGTATTACTTTAACATTCAATTGACTATCACCTGATTTGTTTTCTATGTAGAGCATGATACGGTTAAGAGAACCAAATACGTTCACAAGTTATATAAGCATCTATAAAAACTGGGCTACAAAATTTTCCTTATATTTGAAAAGACAAACAAAAATCAATAGGCTTATTAAGTTAATAGGAAATTTTAATTTGGAGAGTTATTATATAATTTAACTTTTGGTTTAAACATATTGTGAGCTTTTGATTGCTTAATTTTCTAACCCCCCAAAAAGGCCATTTGTTTTTCAATATTGATACATTCAAGGGAAAGAAGATCTACTCAATTCACCTTTCTAAAACAGTTACACAAAATTATTAAACTATAGGTTTAACCATAAAGCGTATAATACAGAATTTTCTGACAAACACAATGAATAACATCCTTTGAAATCAGATAACAAATAAGGGTTTTACATAAAATTATCAATCAGTTCATATGAAAACTTTTACATTCATACCAGGTCTATGTTCTTGAATTGGAATGCTGAAATCAGCATCAACTTCATCGTCATGCAATTCTGGAATAAAGTCCTCTGCTATATTATCAATTCCTGTGTTTGGTGTATCTATATCTGCATCATCTTCACTTACTGCTGATATGTCTTTTTTTTGCGGTACAATATCTGCAGAAAAAAAGTTTCATTATTATCATTTCCATTGGTACAGCATTGATATGACATTACAGCTTTTCAAAATTGATGGCCAAAATATTGGGTGTAATGAACACATACTTGCTCACATTTTGACAGAATTGATGTACTGACCATTTTACCTATTACATAAATGTCACAAGTTTTTTGAGATTGGCACTTTTCAATCTTAAAAGATCAGACCATATACATATAGATTCTACCACTGATTTGATATTTATCCATTCAAGACATTTAAATTTTCTGTCGAGAGTGGATAAATATTATATTACACGAGATTTGGTGGTGGAATCTGTTTCTCTAATGATTTTTGCAGACAATCTTAATTCTTCTTTTCGAACGACTTGCAAACAGATGTTTTCTTTCTACGTGAAGTCATGAGGCATGGTCACCTTTTTTCATAACGTCACAATAGGAATTTCAGAGAAAAACAAGAAAATTTGACGTCATAAACAAATTTAACCAATGAAGAACTGAGATCAAACGAACCACACATTGATTAAATAAAAATAATCAACAGGCCAGGATCGATATAAATTAAGTAAGAATTAGAGGAGATGATATATTTAAAAAATTTCAGCAACAAAACATTATTACTTTTTCAAACATAGTTTTTAGAATATACTTCTAAATATCACTTCAAGCCACTGCAAAATTTGAAACCTTTGTAATAACCGTACATGTACTTTTTTTCGTGTGTACTTATCACAAACTTGGTATTGCTGATGAATTTGCGATTACTTTATTTCACAGAATTTCCAAAAGTGATTTATATGGTAACTGTATAAATTGTGTACTTATTATCACAAACTTGGTAACTGTATAAATTCATGTTCCCATGTATCTATTTTCGGGAAAATATACCTACCGCAAAATCTGTGAAAATAAATACACCGTGAAAATAAGTACAAATACAGTAAATGAGAGGTGAATAATCAAAATAATATTATCTTAATTTTCTTTAACACTAACTCTTGTTTAGAATATCAAAATAGACGGCTAAATTTAGAAACTTATTTTACAGGAGCACCCAAGATTAACGGATAACCCCTGTTTCTGGGTGAGATTTCTGTTCCTCAATCTTTATTTTTTTATCAGTGTTTTGTGGAACTTTTGGCCTTTTCGTTGTTTTACATTTTTTGCAATTGCTAGGTCAGTTTTTATTCAACTTGTGAGTTTTGAATGACCCATTGGTGTCTTTTGCCCTCTATTTTACAAAATGAATAAAGTTGGTTCACTCTCATTCTTAAAATGAATAAAAGTTATCAATTTCAACGTCACACTATTTGCTGCATTACTGAAATCTTGCCCATATACATATAACGTCCATCTTTAATCTTAAAGACCAGACAAATCCAAGTGTCTACATATACAATCTTAATTTCTAGCACTTGTATCTAATTATAGTAAGAATCAGGAGATGGGTTTCTTTGATGCATTAAAAAGGCCTTGTGTCAGACTTTTCATTATTTTATTTCAAATGATTTACAGCGATACATGAATGTTGATATTCTTATGGAAATTTACTAAATACAGATATATTGACAGTCATTTTGACAGTAGTGAGGGAACTTACTCCCTTTGGTCTACTAAAATTGCATAGAGTTTATCTGAAAATTACCTTCTAGTTGAATATCCTCCAATTTTTTGCCAACAAAATCTTTCACCATACCAAAGTCTTGGATTAACAAAAGTTTTGATACATGAACCCTTTCTATTAAATCACTTGTTTGCCTATAATGGACCCTATGGACATCCATAGTATGTCCTAGGTGATCTAGGATCCATTGACGTTGGTTTTCTGTTATGTCCAATGACTGAAACAAAACAGAAATATATTTTAACACACACCTTTACATTTCTCTACAATCATGACAATGCAGACATCAGAATTTGGCCGAAATTTGCCAGTGGCCCTCAACTTAATATTGTCTATTTTAAACTAATATTGTTTGCATTATTAGTGTCCAAGCACAATTTTTCCACTTAGCAAGTTTTCTTTATACATTTAAGATCTTGTGGCAGTATTTTGCCACATTTACATTTTGTTTTTGATGAGGTATTGATGGAGAGAATTGAAACTTAAACTTTAATCTTTCAAAGAATTGGCCAAATATAGTATAAAAGGTATCCAAAATATTATCATAAATAAGCTAAGATTACAACTTAAATTAAAATAGGATTCAAACATTTTAAAGAAAATTATTAAAATAAGATTTGGTTCTGTTTTCATGGTTTTGTCAATATAAGCTTAAAATGTATTATTAGTTGGCAAGTTGCTAATTCAACTCATTTAAATCATATTTGTGCAACCTTAAAATTAACCCCTGTTTACACATGTGCTTAACGTGTTCAGTTATTAAAAAAAAAAGAATTGTCAACATTTAAAAAGTGAAACAAGGGTGCTGCCATTAAAAACCATTTCATCAACTGATTTGACCCATAAAAATGTATTTGTATACATGTAAAACATTGATTTACAACTTTTAATCTATCACACCTAGAAAATCGGTATTACACATTAGTATGTGCTTGTCTGTTTATTTGTATTTACATTTATATCAGGTCGTAAGATTGTTGGCAGTCATGCATTGCTATTTTTTCTTTTTGGACTTTACGTAATTTGGATATATTTCTAGCATGTTATAAATCAAATATGAGAATTTTAGTCAAATTGGTGATCATTGTTAAAATTTTTATGATGTGTGCAAATTTTATGAAACTAGGCAAGTAACCATGATATACTACTTGTCCGAAACTTAAAACCACATGTCAAAAATTTGTTCTTGCTTAAGAAAGGAGCATGGTTGAAAAGGTCACACTATGACCCCTATTTCTGAAGTTTCCATCAAATTCCAAGAAAAACATGCAAATTTTAAAATTTGTTATTTTCAAATCAGTAAGAAAAACCGGGGGAAAAAATCAAACTAGTTCAGTTTTGCATCGATATATCCATCAAAATGAAAAACTTTCCATTTTAGAATAATAAACTTTTTATTTATGGCCAAAGAGGGCCCTTAAACATACAATCATTCAAATACAATTCCAAATATAATGAAATGTAGCTGATTTCTGAAAGTGTTGCTCCATGGACTGTGCTCTTTTATTTTTTTACCCACAAAAACTTAAAAAAACATGGAAAAGGATGATAAATAAATATATTAGGTTTAAAGTTTATTTATACAGTTACAGTATGTGGCCAAAAGTTTCGTCACTTGTTATTTTGCACTATATATTCATACAAAACTACAATTTTTCAAAAAAATATTGTTGGGTCATTTGCGGTTGGAATTTAATAAACTTGGCACCAAAAGAAGCGGAACTGCACATGCATATTTGTTTATTTAGTTATAATTTTGTTAACAAACTTGCTATATATTACCTAAATAAAATTATTAAAAAATATAACACATGTTCATATCAAGAGAAAAGAAATGCAATTAACAGCAATATCATTACCAAATAACTTTTTGTGCCAAGTTCATTAAAATCTAACAATGAATGCCTTCAAAATATTTTTTTGAAAAAATGCGTTTATATATATATGAAATATATAGCAAAAAAGAAAAGTGACGAATACTTTTGACCACATACTGTATTTTTTATTTTCCCTAATTTCATTTTTGTTCAATGTTTTAAAATTGATGAGATTAAGGTAAACTAAAATATATATTGTGTCCTGGATAGTTTTCTTACAACTGCTACTAAGGTCTTATCCGACTGATTCAACTGAATAAATAATCTGATTGGCAAATATTTTTTAAATGTCTATAGTTAGAAAGGGAAAATACTTAAAGTGTGTAAATTTGTTAATAATGTCAGGGCTGATTGACATGATTTATTTATAAAAAGAGAATTTACTGAAATCAGATCTTTATATTTTAACTTTTATTTTTTCATGCCCATCAGACAAGTACACTGAAGCTTTTACTCGCCAGATGATGATATTTGCTAGTCCCGAGCAATTGGACAGCCCTTAATGTCAAACCAAACCCTGCATTCATCCAGGGTTTTAATTGGCTGTCCCAATTTGGAAAAAAGCTTAATTGTGTGGATGGAAACATATGAGTTTGACTACTACCATCTTCATGTTTATTATTTTTTTTAAAGTTTCCTTTGTCCCTGATCAGACAGCTCAGATTTTATCTTGATCTAGTCACATGTTATGATTCTGACAGAAAATCAATAATTAGCTGATAGCATTATTTGGGCGTATTGCTTTTGCGCCAATTCTTAAGATTCGTAGTATTTCATTTGCGCCACAATGTTGTATTTCATTTGCGCCAAAATATAAATATTTCTTTTGCGCCAATTTACAGGGAAATTATTTGAAAAGTTAAAATTACAGGCATGACAGGTAAATTATAAAATGAAAATTGAAATATAAATTGAATTTTGAATGTGAGGCTGGTATATTTTTTTTAAAAATAATATCCCCTGGTTAATTATTATGTGAGTGTATTTTCATTCTTATACAAAACTAAGTCAGTTTGTTAAATATTTGTGGGATGTTCATATGTTTTATTTGAAAAATGGATATCATACAGTCGAAAAGGAATAGAGGAAAAAAATAGTTACTATTATATTTGATGACCACACATAGCTGTCGTTTGGAGATTGGAGAAAGAAATAAAATGCTATCTTTTAGAAAAATATGGAATGTACCTTGGATGCGAATTTTCCCCGTCTAGATTATATAAGGACAGTTGCAAGCCTATAAATTTTGAGCTAGATCAGACCTGTTATTTTTACTTTGAAAATTGAGTTTTTATTGTGGTTTTAAGCTTTAAAGGAACGGACCATTTTTTATAGTGCTTTGATTAATATGAATAATATTTAACATTTTGCAAACCCCTTTTATCATAATTTAAACCAGTGTTTATTGCCTTGCTTTTTATGAAGATGTTTTAATATTTTGCAAATACGTTTAAAAATATTAATGAAACTGAATTGTGATGAATTAATGCAATACAAATCTTATTCGATTCTACTTAGTCTATGTTTCATATATTTAATATATTAATATTTACCTGTAAAATTGGTGCAAATGAGAGATTTTATTTTGGCGCAAATGAAATGTCAATTGGCGCAAAAGCAAAACACCTCATTATTTAGCTATCAGCAACAATTGACTAATAAATAAGCTGTTGTATTCTATAATGAAATTGTGTGGTAAAATGGTGTCACTTGTCACCTTAGAATATAGCAAAGCACACTCGCCTAATGAAATGGTAGGATTTGATTTGAGTTGTGAAGCATGAATGTTATTCGTGTTCTAAGAAAGGGATTGTCCTATTGTTTGGGTCTATACTAAATTCAAAATAAAAAAAATCTATAAATGGGTTACAACTGCCCGAAGCACATTTGTCAGATTGATAGGATTAAATTTTAAAAAATTCGTAAGGGTTCCGCGGAACCCAGTGTCTCGCCTACATTTGCTGTAACTCCCAGGCTAAAAAAAATGAGGAAAACAATCAATAAAAATATTCCTCTTGATAGTATCTTTTGATTGTAAGAAGCTTCTGTCCAAGTTTGGTAAAAATTTCAGGATAGTTTATGAATCGAATAAATGTTTTAAAAAATGCAGACTGTATGTAATGTTAACTGGAAGAAAAACTAAGTCCATTTATAAGTAAAATACAGATACACAGGTACCAACTGTTAACAAAATTTCCTTTCTAGATACTAGCTTTTGATCATAAACAAGCTTCTGTTCAAATTTGGTACAAATTTAAAATAGTATAAGAAAGTCATTAAATTTTTTTAAAATTTAACCACAGAGTGAATGTGTTGTTTCCTGGCAGAAAAACTAAGTTCATTTAAAAGTATAATACGGGAAAAAAAAAAAATTTTTTTTTACAAAATTTACTACTGGATACTATTTTATGATCATAAACAAGCTTCTGTCCAAGTTTGGTACAAACCCAGGATAGTTAAAGAAAGTTATTAAAATTTTAAAAACTTTAACCACAGAGTGAATGTAATGTTTCCCCGCAGAAAAACTAAGTCCATTTATAAGTAAAAAACAGAAAAAATGGAATTTTATTTTTTGCGATCTTTACTTCTTGATACTATCTTATGATCATAAACAAGCTTCTGTCCAAGTTTGGTAGAAATCCAGTATAGTTTAAGAAAGATATTCAAATTTTAAAAACTTTAACCACAGAGTGAATGTAATGTTTCCCCGCAGACAAACGAAGTCCATTTATAAATAAAAAACAGAAAAAATGGAATTTTATTTTTACAAAATTTACTTCTGGATACTATCTTATGATCATAAACAAGCTTCTGTCCAAGTTTGGTAGAAATCCAGTATAGTTTAAAGAAACATATTCAAATTTTAAAAACTTTAACCACAGAGTGAATGTAATGTTTCCCCGCAGAAAAACTAAGTCCATTTATAAATAAAATGCAGAAAAAATGGAATTTTATTTTTACAAAATTTACTTCTGGATACTATCTTATGATCACAAACAAGCTTCTGTCCAAGTTTGGTAGAAATCCAGTATTGTTTAAGAAAGTTATTAAATTTTCAAAAACTTTAACCACAGAGTGAATATTTGTTGACGCCGCCGCCGACGCCGACGGAATGTAGGATCGCTTAGTCTCGCTTTTTCGACTAAAGTCGAAGGCTCGACAAAAAGAAACTAAATAATCAATTTTTTTATAATCATGTTTTAATACCTGCATCATTGTTGCCATATACTTCCTCATGTTAGACGTTTTAACAAGGTTTGGCAACTTTAATCCTGCTTCCTTTTTTACAGCACCAATGGCATCATAGCCCCTAAAAACACCTGCATCTGCAAAAAAGCTGTATTCAATAGCAAATAATTCCAATATTAATGGTAACAATTTTTGTTTCATTATTCAATATCAACCAAAATGGTTTAAATTATCATCCATGGAGATCCCTGAATTGCTTCAAGCTATTCAGTTTAGGAGTTGTCCAAATTTTGCTGGAAGAGTCTAAAAAACAGGACAAAATACCAAAAACTTTTTTTATTAAAAAAATTTCAAGATATTATATTGTGGGTGGAATAGACAACAATTTTTCAATTTCGTTAATCTATACATATTTTGAAAGGATGGTTTTGATATTGATAATGCAATAAAATATTATTTTTCAATAATGTAAATATTTCTTACAACTGTGAAATTCTTTTTTTAATGGTTTACTGTGACCTCAACTTGACATTTTCAGGTATTTAATAGCAACATACATGTATTTTTAATATACATGTACATGATCTGTTTGTGTACATGTATTCATTTGGGCAGTATAATGTCCAATTGTTGGTACATTGTATAACAAGGTTTAATGGCTTGATAATTGTTAACTTTAACACCTCTGTGTACCCACTCAGAATTTTATGAATTATGTTGATATTTATAAAATCTGTCAGTTGAACTATTTTCATTATAAATAATTAGTTACTAGTAACATTGATGATTTTATGGGTGAAAAATGATTTTCAATTATGTTAACATCACAATTATGACCGAATCACATGCTCATTGGCTTCTAGGATGACTTTTGTGTATTTGATAGTACATGATAAATGATAGACCGCCCCTTATCAATCAGACTTTGCCCAAATTTGAATAGCAATAACAACAGGAGTAATACAGATGCACATTGTGGATTATCCCTGGTAGTGTTTGTAACTAGGCAATAATTTCCTTTATCGATTTAATTTAAAGACTTTTCATAATGGATTTAAATTTAACCATTCAGTTAATCCTTTCTCCTTTCCAGACGCAAATGTTGAAAAACAGTAAAGAAAAAAAATATCTTACAAGACATGAAAAATAAATATACATTTCGGCTTACTAAAAATATTTCCATAATGTTTAATATAAGTCCCAAACATTATTGCTCAGTTGTTATGCCATCCTCGGGATTGTCCATTTCATTACACTACTTTGCGTAAATTTGCTTGACAGGACTGTACATATGTATATACACAAATTAGAAACAAACAATTATTAAGCAGGTATTGTTTATTATGAAATAAACAAAATATGCTACTTGGTGCAACATAAATAGTATACTTACTGGAATTAGCAAACAAATATTTCGAAGGAGGTATTCCAACTTTGAGTCTAATAGAGTCATTTGACAGGTATTCCAACACATTTACAGCATCCTTGGGGATAATAACCGGAACCGCCTTGCCACCCTTTATAATAAGAAGACAAGACTTCACCACAAAATAATATTTTTTTTTCCTATTTAATCAAATGGTATTGATCTGATGAGTTAAGCCCTTTTCAACTGATTTTAATAGTTTGTTCTGATATCTTACTGTTACACCACTGTCCCAAGTTGGGAGTCTGTAACTCAGTGGTTGTTATTTGTTGCTGTATAACATATTTGTTTTTCGTTTATTGTTTTGTACATAAATCAAGTTGTTAGTAAAATATTAGTTTTTTTAAATTATTTTACATTTGTGATTTTGTTCATAGCTTACTTTGCTGTATAGTGTCTCATTAGCAATCATACCAATGTATCTTCTTATTTTTATATATGATTAATTTTGTTTTAACAGCATACCTTCCCTCGAATCATTACCACCTCCTGCGTGTTAAGAAGCTCCTTTTCAAACTCTGTGAGCTCATGGCTCATTTGCAAAGCCACTTCATCTGGGGTACTTTTTCTCCTCCTGTAATCCGATAAACTGAAATTTAAGAACAATTTCTATTAGCTGGATATTCAGTTGTATAAAGTTACCAACTAGGCATTTGTAAGTTTTAAGACCTATATTATATTAGGCTATTACATTGTACATGTTGTAAGCAGGAAATATTTGGAAGAAAGTTATATATTTCATAGATAGTCCAGGCTATGAAAACCTTAAAATATTTATATCAGTTCTACCTACATGTATCTACCAAAAATTAAGGGGACAAGCCCAAACATCAGGGATTGAAACATTTAAACTCCAGCTATTTTTTCTACTCTGAATGGTAGTGACAGAAATTTGATAATGAAATCATAAAATAATTTTACTAAATGAAGTCCCAGTAGACAATGGTAGAGTATTAAGAAAATCCATACATTTACAATAGAACAGGAATGCACAGGCTAAAATGTCTCGCCTTTTTAACTTATCATTGAATTTATATTGAAAGTCTGTAACATGAAGGTTTTACAATAAGTATCACATAAACATAACATTATCATTAACTAAATATAGTTGACCTTTAACTTATAGTACTTGAAAAAACTGAACGAAACACAAAAACTTAACATTGACCATGTTGACCAATGTACAATGAAAATGAGGTCAAGGTCAGATAATACCTGCCAGACAGACATGTATACCTTACAATCATTCCATATGCCAAATATAGTTGACCTACTGCTGAAAAACAGATCAAAATACAAAAACTTAACATTAGCCAATGAACCATGAAAATGAGGTCAAGGTCTGATGAAACCTGCCCAACAGACATGTTATTAGATTACAGTCATTCCAAACACCGCATATAGAATAAGTTATCCTACTGTTTATAGTATTTGAGAAATGGACCTAATTATGTAACTTTAACCTTGATCACTGATCCATGAAATTAGGTGGAGGCGTTGCAAAGAACTCATACACCAAATATTACTCATAAAAAGTGAGAAATTCCCATTACAAAAAAAAATTTTGTTCAAGCAGTTGCTGAACCATGAAAATGAGGTCAAGGACTTTGTAAATATTACAGGCCAAAACTTTGTAACATAAGGTATCTGCAGACAAGATATGAAGCATCCAGGTCTTCTACCTTCTGTAATATGCTTTATATAAATACATGTAGTTTATGACACCACTGGATAGTTATACCTGTCTTGCATACTGCGTCGGGGGCAAGACAAAAATGATGAATTATTTCTATTTAGATTGTCTAATCAAAAAACTTATGCCTACCTTCTAGGAGCACCCTAGGTTTTGTTGTATTTTTTCTGATGTTTAAAGTGCTTGTCATACATGTGTCATAGGTAACTGTCTGTTGAATTGTTTTACTTTAATAACTTTTTTTTTTAAATAAATCAGGCCATTTTCTTTTTAGAATGGATCAACATTTTGTTTTCATATGGATTTTTGGCAGACTACAAGGTACATGTGCATAGGTTAGTTTAACTCATTGTTGAAGGTCATATGGTTATAAATATAATCTGTTGTTTTCATCCATATGCCATTTGGTCTTTATTGGATAGTCGTCTCACATTGGCAATAAACCACATCTCCTTATCTTATTTATTTCTATGGTTACAGCTGTTCAAGTAATAGATTTTACGGAGAGGAGGGAGCTAGATGGCACTTTTTATTATTTAACCCTGTAATGCATTAAATTTTTATTTCATTATTTCCTATAACTGTCCTATTCCTATTTTACCAGGCTATCTTTCTAAAATAATTGGACTGATCAAATTTTATAAGAAAAGCCTTTGAACAGACCCCTTCCCATTTTACAACCAATTTTGGAATAGTCTGAACTATATTATATACTCACTTTAAAGCTTGAACTTCATGACATCTTCTTCTATTATACAATGTAATCCTAGCTAAAGCAAGAACAGCAGCCTTTCTAAATATCTTGTATGCAACATCCTGCAAGTCCAATTTATTAAGCTCTTCCACCATAAAAGAAACCATTTTTTGAATGTCTTCAGGTAGAGGAAGTTGCTTAATAATATTAAAATTTCTTTCTGCTAGAACCATTCTTGCTAGTTTTGTCACTTTCAAGCTCCAACTCA
The DNA here is from genome assembly GCF_036588685.1 of Mytilus trossulus. Classification (NCBI taxonomy): domain Eukaryota; kingdom Metazoa; phylum Mollusca; class Bivalvia; order Mytilida; family Mytilidae; genus Mytilus; species Mytilus trossulus. The sequence goes on along the minus strand of NC_086384.1, from coordinate 36,681,157 downwards.
TATTCACTAGTGTTAAAAAGTTTTCTGCTTGGGATTTCTTTAGATCATCACCTTCCACTAAAGCTTCACCAAGTTTTGCAGAAGCCATACGTTTTATGTCATATCCAAGTTTTATTGCATTGCTTGGGCTATTCAAATCTTCTTCATCATTTACAACTTGTTTACTACAAATCAATGCAGCTTTGGCAAAATATTCATAATATTTTGCTTCTATGAACTGCTCCATTGAATGTTCCTTCAAACCTGTGATGCTTCTTAAAGAAGTCAGAAGCTTGGCTGCCAATCTCATCACAGAAGATGTATAGTATTTCCTCATTATACGATTGCCCATGTTAGACAGCATCCATTGATTTCCTAATGATATAATTAGTTTGTCATTTTTTGCAACCTTTGAGACTTCATCTATGGTCATTATACTAAAAACCTCTCTGACTAAAGCAGGACTAGCCTCATCTGAAATTCTTCTAGATATTATCTGAGACTGGGTTATCAAACTAGCCTTACTTTGTTTCGTTCTACTATAATTACCAGGACAATTTGATTGATGCCTTTGAAAATTTGATATTAAAAACCACCCAAGACATGATGGACACGCTCCATACTTTTCAATGTCAAAAGATCCGGACGTTAAAATTCTACGGGCCAATATGATTTCTCCGGTTTTACTTTGATTGACTTTCATGTTATGTTGATGACATCCTTTTAATCTTAACAGATCAATCATTCTTTTTCTATCTTTCATAATTTTCTTTTTTTCCTCAGAACTACTGTTTGAAAGATCTAGTTTTATAATTTCTTTAACTTCTTGTTCTTCCATATGTTTAGTAGACAATATATGGTGGGAAAAATTAGTCTGCATTATGCCACAAAATGGACAGGGGTGGTGGGAATTATATACCCTCTCTGTTTTCTTCATTTTACCCGTTTTAGTAAATTCATTTTTTTTCACACCCGTAATGTATAGTTCCTTGTGTTTAACATCTCTTATAATGATATCTTCATCTATTAAGTCGTCATCTTCAGAATCCTCAGAACTCAACTCAATTTTGCCAACTGAGCACTGCAGCTTTGGGAGTACAGGATATTGTTCACTTGTCTCACTGTTGTTATCACTGTTGTTATCACTGTTGTTATCACTGTTGTTATCACTGTTGTTATCACTGTTGTTATCAATATCATAAACCAACTCACATGTCTCATTACTGACTTTCGTTCTTTTGATACTACATGTACCTTCAGCTGGAGGATCAACTTCCATATCAGAATCTGTGTACCTTCAAAACAAATTAAGTGTTATAAAAAAAAATGTGAATATAAATTTCATACAATACTGGACTTTTAAAATTTTGTCACTCAAAATACAGACTGGAATATACTATTTCGCAAGAATTTTTCATATGACTGGTTGAATGGCCTTTTAATAATAATTTACTCAAATCAAACATGTTTAAATCCCTTATCTATCCTGTGTGCCATCATGGTCATATATATATATGTGAAATTTCCAGGCTTATGGTGTAAAATGTCGTAATCAGAAAAATATCAATGTTAAGTTTCGTCGCGTGATCTGTCACCAGTTAATGAATGTACAATTCTTTCATGCGGTAAATGCTTTTTTTTAAACTGTAATAGTAAATTTGATTATATTGAGATATATACAAATATTATCAAGTCAGGGATTTCGTTTATACCATAAATTACTAAAACTTTTACTAAATTCTGTCATAGATACAAAAATTTGATTAGTAAATTTGGTTGTACCTGTAGAAAACTAACTAAAAACTTTTAATGTGTACCACTTTTGATAAGTATTTAGTATTGCGATAAATTTTCACTTCCGCCATCTTACTCTGAACAACAAAATCATTATATGACTTCCACAGATATATAGACAATACATTTTCACCTCTAAATCTGTACTCCAAACAACAAAATTATTATAAATTTAAGCTTGTTGGAGGTGGTTCATACATGTTTTTTCATTTCTCTTTTTTTATATAGATGAGACCATTGGTTTTCCTGTTTGAATTGTTTTACACTGGTCATTTTGGGAGCCTTCATAGCTTGCTCTTCGGTGCGAGCCAAGGATCCATGTTGAAGGTTGTACTTTGACCTATAATTGTTAACTTAAAATATACTGTTACTTGGATGGAAAGTTGTCTCATTGGCACTCATACCACATCTTCTTATTTATATGAAAAAAGTAGATTTTTTGCGTAAAAATTAATAATTTATGATAAAATAAAGTTTAGAATCAAATTCTTATTTACACCATTTATCTTTTAGATTTCTTTGCATTGATCTGAATTAGAAATAATTCACAAAAAGGCCTAAAAACATTGTGGTAATTTTTCAATGCCTTAGTTTCCAGATCGCTAAAGGGGTTAACTGATTCGAAAAATAAAGATAATTTAAAGTGTTTCACTGCCTTGTTGTTTAGATCCACAAAAAAAATCGTTTGACATTTAAATTCGTTCACACATGTGTATATATTTATGCATAATGTACCTAATTCTCTTCCATCTTCTCTTTTTACATTTTTTCCCATCATCTACATCCATGACATCATGTCCAATGATTTCCTACAAAGCAGAGTCTGTAAATAATATGTCAAAAAAAAAAAGTCATCAAACTGATATGTACTGATAGTAATGCAACTTGATAGAAAACATCATTGATCTATCACAAAAAGTTCATATTAAACCGACTTGAAATTTTAATCAAAGACATTACAGATTAAAACTTGTGCTTTCCTGCAAGTTCTAGGAAATATCAAAATTTGAAAGAATGACGAAGTTTCTATGTCTGGATGAATGAGAAAAGTCCACAAACAAGTCAATCACGTCAATACACGATGGTAATAGAAGGGAGCACCATTACAATATGTGTATAATTTTGTATAAATTTTAAGGGATTTAAGTTGAAAAAACTTAGTTTACACAAAATCTTGAATGTCTATGTTTACAGTCTTGAAAAAAGGAGGGGAGGGATCCTGTTATAGTTCCAAAAGCATGATAATGACAGGTGCACAATTCCAATATATGTACAATATTTTTGAAATATAAGGATAAAGATGGAAAACTAATGATGGGGAAGTTTACTGTATGGCTTATAACTCAAGTTTGTTTAATTTCATACTTGTAGTCATTAAGTTTCATTAGAGGAACCATAACTGCATAAACATTTTTGATCTTATATTTTACCTGTATCTCATCCTTTGGAAAATTCAAAGTATCATCTGCCAAAGTTTCTGTTTCTATCACAGCTTCTGCCTCATAAACCACTTCATGATTATCATCTGTTGGTCCTTTGGTTTCACCTTTAAACATTGATATTTGTTTGATTTCTGTAAACTTAAAAATACCATGTTCTTGTTCCTCAATAAAAACAACAGTAGAAGAAGGAGTATCAGATTCTTCATCTTCTGTCTGCTTTGTCCACTGCTGGGCTAAATTTTGCATTTCTCCAAGAGAAAAGGTATATACATTTCCCCCTTTAGGAAGCTCAGTGTTGTGTTCAGATCTCTGTTCTTGAATATCCCTAACATGTGTATCTTCTCCACTTGTTATAGGAAGCTCAGTGTTGTGTACAGATCTCTGTTCTTGAATATCCCTAACATGTGTATCTTCTCCAACTGTTATAGGAAGCTCAGTGTTGTGTACAGATCTCTGTTCTTGAATATCCCTAACATGTGTATCTTCTCCAACTGTTATAGGAAGCTCAGTGTTGTGTACAGATCTCTGTTCTTGAATATCCCTAACATGTGTATCTTCTCCACTTGTTATAGGAAGCTCAGTGTTGTGTTCAGATCTCTGTTCTTGAATATCCCTAACATGTGTATCTTCTCCAACTGTTATAGGAAGCTCAGTGTTGTGTACAGATCTCTGTTCTTGAATATCCCTAACATGTGTATCTTCTCCAACTGTTATAGGAAGCTCAGTGTTGTGTACAGATCTCTGTTCTTGAATATCCCTAACATGTGTATCTTCTCCACTTGTTATAGGAAGCTCAGTGTTGTGTACAGATCTCTGTTCTTGAATATCCCTAACATGTGTATCTTCTCCAACTGTTATAGGAAGCTCAGTGTTGTGTACAGATCTCTGTTCTTGAATATCCCTAACATGTGTATCTTCTCCACTTGTTATAGGAAGCTCAGTGTTGTGTACAGATCTCTGTTCTTGAATATCCCTAACATGTGTATCTTCTCCACTTGTTATAGGAAGCTCAGTGTTGTGTACAGATCTCTGTTCTTGAATATCCCTAACATGTGTATCTTCTCCACTTGTTATAGGAAGCTCAGTGTTGTGTACAGATCTCTGTTCTTGAATATCCCTTGTATCTTCTCCACTTGTTATAGGAAGCTCAGTGTTGTGTACAGATCTCTGTTCTTGAATATCCCTAACATGTGTATCTTCTCCAACTGTTATAGGAAGCTCAGTGTTGTGTACAGATCTCTGTTCTTGAATATCCCTAACATGTGTATCTTCTCCACTTGTTATAGGAAGCTCAGTGTTGTGTTCAGATCTCTGTTCTTGAATATCCCTTGTATCTTCTCCACTTGTTATAGGAGGCTCAGTGTTGTGTACAGATCTCTGTTCTTGAATATCCCTAACATGTGTATCTTCTCCATTTGTTATAGGAAGCTCAGTGTTGTGTACAGATCTCTGTTCTTGAATATCCCTAACATGTGTATCTTCTCCACTTGTTATAGGAAGCTCAGTGTTGTGTTCAGATCTCTGTTCTTGAATATCCCTTGTATCTTCTCCACTTGTTATAGGAAGCTCAGTGTTGTGTACAGATCTCTGTTCTTGAATATCCCTAACATGTGTATCTTCTCCAACTGTTATAGGAAGCTCAGTGTTGTGTACAGATCTCTGTTCTTGAATATCCCTAACATGTGTATCTTCTCCACTTGTTATAGGAAGCTCAGTGTTGTGTACAGATCTCTGTTCTTGAATATCCCTAACATGTGTATCTTCTCCACTTGTTATAGGAAGCTCAGTGTTGTGTACAGATCTCTGTTCTTGAATATCCCTAACATGTGTATCTTCTCCACTTGTTATAGGAAGCTCAGTGTTGTGTACAGATCTCTGTTCTTGAATATCCCTAACATGTGTATCTTCTCCAACTGTTATAGGAAGCTCAGTGTTGTGTACAGATCTCTGTTCTTGAATATCCCTAACATGTGTATCTTCTCCAACTGTTATAGGAAGCTCAGTGTTGTGTACAGATCTCTGTTCTTGAATATCCCTAACATGTGTATCTTCTCCATTTGTTATAGGAAGCTCAGTGTTGTGTTCAGATCTCTGTTCTTGAATATCCCTAACATGTGTATCTTCTCCAACTGTTATAGGAAGCTCAGTGTTGTGTACAGATCTCTGTTCTTGAATATCCCTAACATGTGTATCTTCTCCAACTGTTATAGGAAGCTCAGTGTTGTGTACAGATCTCTGTTCTTGAATATCCCTAACATGTGTATCTTCTCCAACTGTTATAGGAAGCTCAGTGTTGTGTACAGATCTCTGTTCTTGAATATCCCTTGTATCTTCTCCACTTGTTATAGGAAGCTCAGTGTTGTGTACAGATCTCTGTTCTTGAATATCCCTAACATGTGTATCTTCTCCACTTGTTATAGGAAGCTCAGTGTTGTGTACAGATCTCTGTTCTTGAATATCCCTAACATGTGTATCTTCTCCAACTGTTATAGGAAGCTCAGTGTTGTGTACAGATCTCTGTTCTTGAATATCCCTAACATGTGTATCTTCTCCACTTGTTATAGGAAGCTCAGTGTTGTGTACAGATCTCTGTTCTTGAATATCCCTAACATGTGTATCTTCTCCAACTGTTATAGGAAGCTCAGTGCTAATTTCATGCTTTTTATTGCAGGCCCAATTTATATCTGTGATAAAATCAAAAGTGCTTTTTGGTCTTTTTTTCAATGCACCTGCAAAAGAAAGCAATGTATATGACATGTTTATAAATACGAAGTTGTGGTATGAGTGCCAATGAGAAAACTCTATGTATGAAAAGTTAACAATTATAGGTTAAAGTACAGCCTTCAATACGGAGTCTAGGCTCAAACCAAACAGCCCCTAAATGACTAGTTTTAACAATTCAAACCTGAAAAACATTGAAAATATCTACTCTTCCCATGAAATTTTTTCACAATAATAAGTATTATAGTATTGAAACTATTTTGTATACTCTCTTTTACAAGAGTGGAGACACTGAAATGTGTCGCTGTTCTTGTGTTCATAATAGAATCAAATTCAAAACAGCTTGGACTAGGCCATATCTTGGCACGCCCATTTCATCAATTGACTTGGTCAGATTAGGTGAGCGGTTGTCTGTAACGCCCACTTATCACGTTGTAGACTTTTAACTGGGGGTCGCCAAAGGTTTTAACGCCTAAATCAAATACTAGTACAGGAATAAACCTTGTTGTTTGATTTATATTTGGTACTATAGTCCCAGTTTATATTGAATAATTAAACATTCTCTAATTGGGGCTTTAGTTATATTTCGAAAAACATTTTTCGCCCGTTCGATCCTTGTAAGCAAAGTATGGAAACAGTTGCTGTATTATAATCATTTTTAACAAATAAAATGCTCAGCTGGACACAGCTTGATACAACACTGGGGTGTTGAACCCTTAGGTAGCAATAAACAGTTAGCACTTGATGATAAAATTGAGCCTCTAAGTGCTGAACCATGTACATGTATTTTGAAATGGATATATGCAATCTTACATCAATGCCCCAACATGTATATATATTCAGAATGCTATTTCCCAACAGATTTCAAATCATGCAATAAAAGGTTAAAAATAAATTACATAAGTTCAGTACCCTTGGAAACATTTGGTGTTTGTTTTGTTTTTTCTTCTTCAAAATTTGCTGTCGCAACAACTCGTTTGGGCGTAAAAAAATATATATACTAGAATTTCAATGAACCTCAGACATACATGTTTTCAAGCAAAAAGTTTAGACCTTTAAGAAAATGAAATAAAAATTGGGGGTCAATCACCTCTTTTTCCCGCAATTGAACTTTCAAGTTCGTGTCAAATTCTCACCCCTCAAAAACTGTCAACAAATGCGGATATAATTTCAGTCATTGCTGGACTAGACATGTGTGTACATGAATATGAACCCGAAATTTACACTTCTACTGAACAAAATATGGCTCAATCTCTTCCCTGGAACCATACCTTTCCATTAAAACCACTTTCATAGCAATATATAACAGCCTTCTTAATTTTTAAGTTCTTTTACCCCAGTATTTTATTTTATAAAAAAAATCCACCGTGGCCATAATGCGAAACTAACTGTGCTAACTGTTTATTGCTACCTTATTAGTTGAGGCAAGTGTGAAAACTACTTTCAAACTTGATACAGCTCTGAATTTGGATTGTGATTAAATATTTGACACAGAATCGGTTTCTGACACAGAATGAATATTGTCAAAGAACTGAAAATTTTGAAATATGACTTTTACCTATTACGGTCTAAAGTAATATCCAAAATTTAATTTCTAAATACTTGGTGAGTGGTGAGATTTAGTATTTCCAAGTATATCAAGAATTTAATTATTTTTTTTAATTTATTGATGGACAAAATTTTTAAAAGGGTTCGCTTAATAATAATTTTTTCTTATAAAGAAGTCTTAATTGAAAACATATATATAATTTTCATTGAACATTTGAGGTTAAGGACAACAGAAAAATGTGCCATGCAAGAAGGAAACCAGCATCTGTATCAAAATATCTAATATCCACTACTAAGTCTTCTTCCTTCTAAAATATAATGCATAATACAAAAAGTTAACACTGTACAACTGGATAAGATTCTTATGTCTTGTAAAGTAAGACAAAAATTATCACACAAGGACAGAAATAAGCACTTATAAGCACTGAGGCTATGGAGGCCATTGACAAATATTTGAATTTTTTTCCTGGAATTCTTTTGAATGTTCCAAATATTATGATATTGTTTTGGAAATGTTTTCCACAATTTTGCTTTAGTGTTTTTACAATAATTGCAAGTCTTATTTCTATCCCTGTAACATGCAAATTCAATAGAAACAAAATATCAACTTCTTTTGAACAATAATAATTACTAATTCCTGTGTTTTTCCACTGACTCATGTCCCCAGGGAATGGACAGACATCCTCTAAGTTTACTATAAAACTGTAAATATGAATATATTCTGTCAAATTTGTATATAAATTTAAAATCTCTCACTATATATATATAATTCCATTAGATGTATGTTTTATTATAATACGTTATTCTGATTGGCAAACTGCAATCTCGCGTTATTTCTTAATCACCTTCATTACACAATAAAATTCATCATTCATTATAACATGAGGTCCCACAATTAAGTGCATAGGTAAATTAAATAAAAATTGTCCCTCTTAATCATTACCTCCAGCTCCAAAAACCAGCAAATAGAACCGATGTCCTATTCCATTATTCCATGCAATCATGTTTTCATGATCCTAACTTCATTGGGGTGTAAAAGCTTTGATCGTGCACACATTTTTAGAATGAAGCGCTTTCACGCTTCATACAAAATGTACTTTGGTCAACGCTTTTATACCCCAATGAACTTACAAAAAGAGGCATTCAATTCTTAAAATATGTATGGCACTTAAAACCAAGAGTTTTATGAATATTCCTCTCAATCAAGGTTGGGCCCTCAATACTCCATGACTGGTCAATTGAACATTTCAAGATGAATTTCACTATAATGATTGTATTAATATTAATGAAATGAAAGAACAGAGTTCCAATATTCCCAGCATATAAAAGTGCAAAGACTAGAAACTAAATTTCATTTTGGGTTCTTTTTGTTTTAAACTTCTTATAAATATCTTAGTCTTACATGAAATATAGGCAAGAGATCACTAATTAGTATCCTGTATATTTTCTTTTTCCAAGGAGCACAACTTAAGGTGAGAAAACTAAAATAGTCTATATATATACTGCTAGTCAAATGTTCGGACTCCTTGTTTTTTACCCCTACGATACAGTGTAAAATATTTTGCTCTGTAACAGATCATTTCCAATATTTAAGCAGAATCTAGATTTCTTTTCTTATGATTTGAGACCTAAATAATACCAATGCAAATATAAGGTAAAAGTCTGAGTCAGCCTGTTCTGTTTTTTTTTTTTTTTTAAATCAAATACTTCATAAAGGACTTCCATAACCTATCAATATTTTAACTTGTTTTGTTCCTTTATAAATGCTCTTTTTACTTATATCAATTTAGAATTATAGATTTTTTTTAAATTTCATGCTAGTACATCCTTTAGACCAAAAAATCTGCTTAAATTTTTATAACTGATGATTACATTGGATCAACATATTTTTTAAAAAGATTTAAATATTAAAATGAAATCCATGAGGGTCTGCCATTGATAACAACAGCACCATGCCTTTTACATCCTGATCATCTATCATGTCTATTCATGCTATTGTTGTCATTTAAAATACCTCATTTCACCAGTGACTGTACCATTGATCAACAAGATTTTTGTTTTAGCAGGTGACTAACTTGAATAACACACCTAGCAGTCTGCACAGTTAGCCACTAGTCCAATGCCCCCGACTAGTAAAATTTTATTCTGACTAGTAAGTTTTTGCAAAACTTTGTTAGGACCAATAAGAAAAATGTCAGAATATTGGTCTTCAGACTAGTAGTTGAAAAAGTTTTTGGTGCAGACTGGCATAGTGGATGTTTTAACAAAGATGTTGTACCATATTCATGATATTGGTGCTTACCATGAATTGTCTGAGTGACAAAACACCTCCACTTTCCCGTCGCTAGATCTAATAATCTCGCCGGGCCACTTCATTTTCTTAGGTATTCCTGCCAATGATGTCCAGACAAGGCAACCAGGCATGAAGATGTCCTTCTTATTCTTTTTCTTTCTTCCCATTTTGGTTTTAATCTGTTAATACATAAGAAATAAAGGAGAGTCAGACATTTTTTTGTTGTTGAACCGAATAATCCATACCATATATTTAAAGATATAGCATATATATATATATGTACATGTAGCTAAGTATTATTGTGGCCTTCTTTGCACCTTTTGCATTCAGTTGATTCAGATAGGAAGACTTCTGACAACAGTTTTCAAAGACAGACAATGTTCCAAGTTTTGACAGTTTTTAGGTGTCATACCAACAAATCATAGTACATGTCATCACATCTGGTTGCATACAAAAATAGGTAAAAAAAAAATATTCCCTTGAACGTGATACCAATATACGACCAAAAAATTAAAATTTTTGAGGTCGTATAAAAAACAATTTATAATTCTGGGGTTACTTGTCTGTGATTGTGAGGTTTTTATCTAATTCATCATATTAAATAATAATCTATATTTCTGGGGTTACTTGTCTGTGATTGTGAGGTTTATATCTAATTCATCATATTAAACAACAATCTATATTTCTGGGGTTACTTGTCTGTGATTGTGAGGTTTATATCTAATTCATCATATTAAATAATAATCTATATTTCTGGGGTTACTTGTCTGTGATTGTGAGGTTTATATCTAATTCATCATATTAAACAACAATCTATATTTCTGGGGTTACTTGTCTGTGATTGTGAGGTTTATATCTAATTCATCATATTAAATAATAATCTATATTTCTGGGGTTACTTGTCTGTGATTGTGAGGTTTATATCTAATTCATCATATTAAATAATAATCTATATTTCTGGGGTTACTTGTCTGTGATTGTGAGGTTTATATCTAATTCATCATATTAAATAATAATCTATATTTCTTGGGACACTTGTCTAAGATTGTGAGGTTAATACATGTATCTAATTTCAAAATCTTATCCTGGAGACTTTTTATCATAAAAAAATTGTAATGGGTTCTGTGAGAAATCAAATGGCATTATATTTTAACTGTTAGAGAAAATGTGCTTCACAGAGCGCAGCATGATATGACCGCAGAGGTCCAATCCTGAACAGTTTGGGCAAAAATGGACACAACATTCAAGCTTGATACAGGTCTGAATTTGGATTTTTATTAAATATTTGACACATTATAGGTTTCTGTCACAGAATAAATGTAGTCAAAGAACGTGAAATTGGTTAAATAATTTGAATTTATTTTCAATTGCAGATTTCGTTCTGTTGTGCAATACTTGTACCGATTATCAGGTTATCTGCATGTTGATATCGTAAAATATCAGCTGCGAGACATAATATGAAGCTTTTTGTCGAGTGAGCGTAGCGAACGAGATCAAAAAGCCTTCATATAATGTCAAGCAGCTGATATTTTACAATATCAATATGCAGATAATCTGATAATCGATTTATCGGGCTATATTTGTGCGTTTCAGAAGTGTTTTCTTTGTTTCACCAGCACACAAAAGATGACTTGATAAGTTCGGGTCAAAGTTATTAACGTCGGTTAAAATATTATGACGTCGCTGATATGTCCGGGTCAACGTATTTGACGTCACAAAGACATGATACGGAATAATATTAAGTGATATAGACAGTGAGTGGGACGACCGATAAAGTGAATCTATTTGTAGACTATATACAAAGAAATAGCAAAATAAATTTTTGAGAAAAACCTAAAAATAATAAAATGCGGTTTTATGTGCAAAAACAATTGGAATGGACATCGTTCAGTGTAAGGAATTTGTACAACTTTGTTAAAATTTTCAAACTTTTGCCATTTTGGGTTTAAATATTATGATGTCAGATGGGTCAAAAGTTTCAGGGATCCGGGCTGAAAACTTTAAGAGGAGTTGATTACACAAACTATGTACCCATTTTTGCCACCAGCCCGCTCAATTATTAAGTGTTTTTTACTGAAGCATTTTATAAAAAAGTGCTTCTATGAAGAAGAGAAATTTAAAAGCAAACAATATGGTGTTCCCCTCCCCTACACTAACATTCACCATACATTTTGTCTCTGCCCATGACAATGACAACAAATGAGCTATTAATAAAATTAACAAAACAAGCATCTGGAATATGCATTACGAACAAGTATGTATACCTAGATAGAACTGATAGTCATTTAATTACCTTCCTTTCTTAAATGTTACTTAAGGTTAGATGATAGTAGTAGGCAAGAATGCCCAAATCTGAACAAATCCTTCTAGCAGCACAAAGTTGCATTTCACTTCCAAAAATCATGAAATATTTGCCTTGACAGTACATGTTATAAAAGTCAAATCCACATGAGACACAATAATTGTACAATTTGAAAAATTCATCATCAAAAATTAAAACTAAAATTCCAGAAGGAAATTCCCAGCAAAGCTGTGCCATTTTCATCTGATTAAGAATCCTTTCTCCATTTTGACTGTTGAAATATGGGACACTGGATAAAATACATGTGGTCTTTGTCCAAACTTTATGGGGCATAAATTTTTACTGGGTTCTGGCTTATGCAAGAATTCTTTTCCTTCCACTGCAACAACTGTACCTTAAATTCTTCTGAGGCATTCAAATTGTAATCCATATAAGCGACAAAAGAATAAACAAACTCTCAACTCTTCACTTGTGTAGAAAATTAATATAGGAAACCCCAAAAAATTATACATCTCATGGACATCAATGTCAAAATCAGAGCAAAAACTTATTGCTTGAGAATATTCATAGTCACCAAAAAAAATTATAATTCCAAATGGCAAATTTTCTTCATGAATAAAGCTGTCCATTTCAGAAGCAAAATTAAAAGGAAAGCACTGTATTCCACATGTATGTTAATTCCAAAAAGAGGCTACATGGTCGTCATGGCAAAGTAACCCCACAAACTTAGGACAAAAACCTTTAAAGATCTGAATTTTAGCTTTAAAAAAATACTTTCTTGAAAAGTTTTATTTTTTCCTAACCTCCTCTGACCCAAATTTTCCGAAGTAGCTATCCTGGAATAAATTAATAAAGATGTCTTAAGTATGAACATGAAAGCTCACAATTGATGGACACCCAACCCCATAAAACATGGATACTCTAATCAGCTACATTTCTGTGCAAAACTTTTTACAGCTAAAAGCCTAAATATTGACAATCTCAAGTGTCTCAAATTATTGCTAAAATTTCACACCTCTTGACGAAAAAAATATTTCTAGACTCTAGAGAATATTGAGTTCTCACTAGATGATTGGTCGAGATTTATTGGGATTTTGGAAAGAGTAAACCAACAATATTTAATTTAGACTCCGTTATAAAACAAGACAGAGCCTCCATTGCAGAGAAACATTTCAATAGGCTCAATTTCAAAATTGAATTAATAAGAATTGATTTAGCACACTATAACATGTCTCCCCTTCCATCTCTATGGAAGCACCTTGATTCTCAAAGAGGTGTATGCTTTAATAATGAAGGACACATGGTTGTTACTAATTTCAACAACCATCGGTTACTTGTTATACACCCTGACTTTCAAACAGCAAGATTCCTAAGAAAAATGCATAAAAAAATCAGTCATTTGACATTTTAGGATGTCAATTCGGTGAAGAATTAATACTCGAGAACTCGTTGGTTTTACCAAGTCATACTCCAGTACTCGCTCGGTTAAATATAGATCTATAAAATTATACATGTACACATTTTACGCTTAGGCGGTTGTGTGTAATGGCCGTTAGATCCCATAATTGGTTATGTATGACCAGCATTGCAGCAATTAAAAGCTAATTAAATTACTATATATATAGTAATTAAGTTAACAATAATTATCTTATAAAAAATTTAATAAATAAAAATTGAACATCAATGATTACAAAATTAGACTGGATTATCAAGAATAACAATAACATTCCTTAATCTAAATAAAACACAATTTACAAAGGTAGACGAGTATGCAGAACAAAATATTAATATATTGCCAAAAAGTTTACATAAAGTATTCCAATTATAGGAAGATAACTCTGCAAATGGGAGATAATTCATGCTTAAAGCATTATTGATTTGATACAGGGAATTATTGATTATACATAGGTTTTAACACAACATGACACATCTCAGATCAAAACATGTCTCTTCTCAAAGGCTTCAGTATAAATGGGAAATGTTTGAAATACCAAGGCCATATCTCAGAATAGAGTCATATCAAGTTTGTACATTGCTAAATTTCCTGTTTGTCATGTTTGCTCTTTCACTTAGATATGACAGTATTGATCTAAAGTCACTGTTAATCAGTCCAGAACTTAAGCAGACTCTTGTGTTATTTTGTTTGTTTGTTATAAAAAAACAGACACAGCCTAAGAAGAAAACAATAAAAAGGATGCAAAAACAAACCTTTCATATGGGTATAACCATAGTATAAAAAAAACACCATAAAAAATCGACGCAGCGCGTCACAAAAGTCCACACGTTTATCCAACTTGTCACACGCTACCATGGTGATATCCAAAAATCCTGGGGAGAACACTGTGTCATATTAAATAACAATCTATATTTCTGGGGTTACTTGTCTGTGATTGTGAGGTTTATATCTTATTCATCATACATGTATTAAATAACAATCTAATTATTTCTGGGGTTACTTGTCTATGATTGTGAGGTTTATATCTAATTCATCATATTAAATAACAATCTATATTTCTGGGGTTACTTGTCTATGATTGTGAAGTTAATATCTAATTCATCATACATGTATTAAATAACAATCTAATTATTTCTGGGGTTACTTGTCTATGATTGTGAGGTTTATATCTAATTCATCATATTAAATAATAATCTATATTTTTGGGGTTATTTGTCTCACAGTGATTGTGAGGTTTATATCTAATTCATCATACTAAATAATAATCTATATTTCTAGGGTTTCTTGTCTATGATTGTGAAGTTTATATCTAATTCGTCATATTAAATAACAATCTAATTATTTCTGGGGTTACTTGTCTATGATTGTGAGGTTTATATCTAATTCATCATATTAAATAATAACCTATATTTCTGGGGTTACTTGTCTAAGATTGTGAGGTTAATATCTAATTACAAAATCTTATCCTGGAGACCTAATTCCAAATCTTATCCTGGAAACTTTTTATCATAAAAAATTGTATAGAGTTCTGTGAGAAATCAAACGGTATATCTTAATTGTTAAAGAAAACTAATTTTCTCATTTTAAATGTTTTAATTTGACACTCCCTACATAACTTGCTGCTTGCTACATGACATGTAAGTGGGATGGGTTTTGTTCATTGTTGAAGGTAGTACTACAGAGACCTATAGTTGCTAACCTTCTATGTCCTTTGGTCTTTGGTGGAAGAGTAATTTTCAAAATTGTGATGTGAAGGGCAAATGAAAGGCTTTTGTCCTATTTCCACTATATATACTTGAAGGTATCTATCTACTGATGAAAATAAGTGACGAAAGAGCAAATTTATACAACAGGTATAAATTAGTATCAAAGCAAGGACTATCATCATATTTTAGAAACAAATAAACATCATGTACATTTAATGAAAATAGCCATCCCATCTTGTCATCAAATTGCTGGTCCTTCTTATAAACACAGATGCTATGATACCTATATGCAACAATATAAGTAATATAATACACAAAAGGATACATATCAAAAAGAGAAGTAGATGTAAAACATCCATTTTTTGTCTGCAGGTCAAAGTGAGGTCTGCCAACTGACCACATGGTTGAGAACCTCTTAGCGAATTAGTCACCTTTTAACCCCATAATATCAGGACTTTTATACTGTCCACGAACATAAAAATCTTGAGAAGTAACGCTCCTGTACAATGTACAATGTAGTGTACACCACAAGGGCATTAGCCCGAGAAGATGTATCTAATTTGCACCCCAAGATATTATTATCTATAATTCATGAGGATGGTCGTTCAGCGAGTTTAATGTCGGGGTACCCAATCGCACTGTTCTGAGGGTGGTTTCTGACATTTGCTGAGAAACTGTTGCAACAACATAGTTGATTTTTATGTTCTAACAAGAAGACTTCATGTGATTTTGGAGGGGAACCCAAATTTCCTAGTTAGTGAAAAGTCCCAACGAGACATCAGTGCACAAAATTATGTTCACTAAATTATTTGTCCAATACATGAACATGCACTAAACTAAGACATTTGTAACATATTTTAACTTTTTATATTGAACCGGTAACGTGTAATTTACAAACAAAATAATGCGTTCGTTGATTTTATATGGAAACCATCTTTGCTTATTAAAGTCCGAGAAAACCTTCCGATGTTCTCAGACACGTTAATATTGACAAACAATTGACAAAAGCGTGCTCAAAAATCACATGCTTTATTAGTGTGACAATTGAGCTGTGTTGATTTATCTACTTTCACTTTCAATTTTACTTGCGCAGCTACGGCTTTCACATTGTTTAGGAGAGAAATCATGCATACGGAAAAGCATTCAGTGAATCTCGGAACAATTACTCACTGGAAGTAAATAATTCAGAAGCTGTACATTTCATGAAGTTTTACATTGAAACATAAGAGTTTTCACAAAAACAAGTATATGAATAAAAGTTTTATACTATAAACTTACAATTTAGTGAAAAAAAAACATGTTCAACTTTTTTTTCTACAACTCGTTTCATATGACTTTAAAGCTTCAAAATGATTCTCTCATTTGCACAAGAAAAAATTTCATCAGCATTTACAATGACAAAATAAAATGGGGTGGGCGATCTGGGTACACTGGGCGATTTGGGTACCATGACGTTCCCTTATATTGTATGGAAAAGCATGTGCACTTAGGTATCCAATTACATAACAACATTCTGATGTAAATATAAATGAAATATATTTTAAAAAACTACAATTTCTCAGGAAGTACATTATTTGTAATAGCTTAAAAAAGAATTTTTACTTTCATTTTGTTTTTCATCCTCGGTATTGACCATTTTACTTACAAATACACCAATGAGACACTGTTGATATAAATATAATACTTACATATTCATAAGCAAGCGTAAATGGTCACAGGAATCCCATGAAAATCACAGAACTTGATGATGTCATCAAGCACACAATTATTTTTTACTTCAAACCCAAATTCCTCCATGAAACCTCGTCCTAAATGCAACTTACAAGGTATGTCATTATAAAGAATGTATGACATAGTAAATTTGAAGTCAAATTTAGATACTTGTGAGGAGAAGATTATAAGATACATTTTAGGTACAAATGTACTTCATATGAAACACTTGAAATTTTTCCATGCCTCCATTTAATGATTGACAAGAGCACATTGCCTGTTTCACAAGGAAAGACAACTAACCTTATAATGAATGGTCTATTTGCCAATTACTGACTTCGATTCTGTTCTTTCAAATTTCAACTTTAAGGGAAGTAATTCAATCAAAAAGTAGATCACGCGGCACCGGACATGATGCCTGATTTACTGAACAAACCTTTATAAAAACGGCATCTTGTAATATGAAATCTAATTATATATTTTAAACAAAACAAATTTACAGATAAAATGTCCCTATCATTTCAACAAGTTACACCAAAGATGAAGTTTTGAAACCGTACAGGTCAAGAGAAAATGATTTTTACATTTGGTTAGTTAACGTTAGAAATTGCAGAATTCGTCCAGGGCTAGAGTTGCTCCCCTTTGCATGAAGTGTAAAATTCAAAGTCAAAATTGGGAATTCTGTGCTGATTGGCAAGTGGCCTATTGATATTATACAGTCAGACACCCAGTTGAAATCAAACAAAAGAAATGGAATCTTGACTGCAGAAAGTAAAAATGGTCACCTAGAAAAAACAGGGTCGGTTGATACCAATTTTTTTTTTTTGAAAATCCAATAAAAAAATTAGGGTATGGGCTAAAAAACAGGGTCGGTCTGGTTACCTGAAACACAGATTTTTTTTCTCAGCCTGAGATAAAAGCAGCCAAGCTGTGAAAATACAGTTCCCTTTATTGTTTTACAATCTTACATTCATTGTTTAAACTCATATCAAGCCGACTTCTTTTATTTTATTTTTATTAATAATCCATCAAAAGCAATCACCAGCTGGCAATCACTGAGATCAAAGACATTAAAAATATACCTAATCAGTATTCCAAAATGCAAACGAACCTAGGGCCAACAGAAGCCATGGGCGAACGAACCCACCGCGAACGGACCTAGGGCCAACATGTTACTAGAGCGAACAAACCCGTTACCACCCAAAATCCCACGTTGAGACCAACCCCCCACCCCCCACACACACTTGTCTTCAAGGGTCCAAGTTGAAGTTCATAAACATAAAAAATCAAATCTCTGCGCTCCCTCATTTTTTTAAAGACTGGTCGCTTCGAAAGCACTCTGTTTGTTTTAAGGTTCATCTTTACACTTTGTCAAAAATGGCTGTGTTTTCACCATGAAATTACATCTGAGTACAGACAAAACTGTATAATTTAAAGTTTTAAAGCCTGGCAGCACCTAGATATACAAAAGTTACGTTAATTTTTTGTTTTAGAAAAACTGAAACTATTGTGGATTTTGCTAAACATTTTCTTTCCTTACCACAGGTATCCTAAATGATTACAATTTAATGTTAAAACTTTGAGATTGTCGATTGTACATTGGTAAAACGGTCCTACTAAAAGGGCCTGGGAAACAGAAAAAGCGCCCGGGAAAAGAAAATAATATTATTTTATAACAGTAAATGTTTTCCTGAATAATAAAAAAAAAAAAATATTGCTTATTTTGTCCTTAATATAAATGGGGATATGTACGATTCTACATCTAAAGTGTGTAGATATGTTGATGCAATTTTACATTTTAGGTTTCAAAATTGTAAATGATTATATATATATAAGTAAATATAAATAAGAGTATATAGAAGAATCATGAACGATATGGTCCCCGATTAAAACGTATTATTTTCGTTTTTATTAAAAAAAAAAAAAAAAAATGCTGATGCTGATATACATGTGTGTGTAACTTTTATCGTTCTTAAATCATGTGTAACTCTTTTTATTTTTTTAAAATTAATCATTATCTGTGAAATTAAAGTTGTTTTTGCATTTTTCATTTTGATATCGTTTTTAAAAAACATATATATGTCTTTTGATGTCGAACATTTTATAAATCTTTAGCATAAACTGTTTTCAATTATTATCTGTCTTTCGAAATAGTATTCATAAATTATTGTTAAAATTAAAACATTCATACTTGTTTTTGTGCTTTATTACAAGTGTCTATTATCTGAATTTGCAAAATACTTGTATAAATTAAAAATGAAGAAATGTGCATAACTTATTTCATTGACACAAAGTTGCCTCATGGGGGGGGGGGGGGGGGGGGGGGGGGGGCACTTGCTATATAATTAGTGGTAGGGATGAGCCACTGGAATAGGTCACTTTTTCATGCTCTATGATATATGAAAAGGGTGAGAAATTCAGATTAAATATATCACTTGCTTGATTATATCATAAGTATCTGTATTTATTCTTGATGCTGTTAAACCACAGTCGTAAATGCAGCAGTTATTTGTCAAACCAATTAAACTCTATTTATTCTGATGTGGTATTTCCACTGATGCCAGTGATAGATGCAATAAATCCAACTATTTTGACATTTGCACCTAATTAACATTCAAGGGTTTGTACACATAAAACATGATAACAATTATTTAAAGAAATTCCATTGTGACAGCGTCCTTTAAGAGGGAACGGCAATGAAACTTTTTATCAGTTTTTAATTAATTTTCAAATATGTTAAAATTAGTGAAGGTGTTACACTCTGGGGTGATATTACATTTATCTGACCATAAGATGTAATACCATCTTTGATCTGACCAAACATCTTTTAAATGAAAATTGTATTTTGGAATCGAAATATCTTCATAATGAAAGATAAGGCAGTAAGAAAAGTGTTTAAATTGAGGAATTTATTGGAAAAGAAGGTGATATTATTGCGACTATTTTGCTTCGTAAAAAGAACGTGATGATGAGCGGGAAAAATATTGAAATATATCTATAGGTCTGTTTTTTGTTAATTAATATATGAAAAGGTATATATTTTTGATTAACAAAATATATGAAAAGGGTGGGGTACTTGATGTCTCAGCTGCTCACCCCATCCAAAATAAATTTGAAGTGGCCCCCCCGGGCCTCATGCCAATACAATATCTATATATATTTCCCTGTGCCCCTTTTCTTTACTGTGGGCGGTATTTTTTCTTCCCCAGGCGCTTATTTTTCTTCCCCTGACGCTTTTTCTTTTCCCCGGGCGCTATTTCTTCACCCGGGCGCTTTTTAGTAGGACCCCAACAAAGTAAGTGGACTGTATCATTTAAATCTCAGGTGATTTTTTATTTTTCCATCTTCTGTGGCAAGGAAAGAAAATGTTCAGCAAAATTCATAAAAGTTTTAAACATTTTAAATCACAAAATGGATGTATGAAATATATATCTAGGTGCTGCCAGGCTTTAAAACTTTTTAAAATGGACAGTTTTCTCTGTACTCAGAGGTAATTTTATGATGTTAACACAGCCATTTTTGACAAAGTGTAAAGATGAACCTTAAGATGATACTATTCGTAACTTGCGATCAACTTGGTACTAATGGTAGTCCTTTACGATGCCTTAGTGAAACACACGTAACGGGAACGTAGCGCGCAGTGACCAAGATAAAAGGTTAGCGAGTGCAGGGATTTAATTTAAGTATATTGCATTGTATTGTATTGTAAATTATCTTCTTGGATGGATATTAAGGAAACCCGGCAAAAAGTGGTAATTCGCAAAAAGAAACTGCCAAAGGCAAAGTCTACAAAATCTCAAGTTGTTATCTAATATATTATCTACAGGCCTAACGAAACATAAACAAAAGAATTTTAAATGGATCTCACCTTTCGTCTTGTCTTTTATCTGTTACCATGCCATGATGATGATGACGACTTCTCTCAGACTCATGTATCCGGCCATTTTATATTTGAACTGGTTCCTTTATATTTCGTCTGAACAGAGCAGATTTAAGGGAACCAGTTTTACGCGCATGCGTGTAGCTAATTAACTTCGCGCGGTAAAGACAACTCCACTTACTGTGTTTAGTCCATTACAATACTTATACGTGGACGTCTATCATTGGACAACACATTGTGGGGTCAAAATAAAATTTATGGACAATAACCTTAGAAGGATTAAAAAATGAATTTCAGACGATATATTGTGGGGTTAACCTCACTATACAGATAAACCCCACAACTCCATGTTCTACATACAAATAACCCCATAACACCCTTCTCCTAAAAACGGACTGACAGTCCGTCCGTCCGTTCGTCCCGCTTCAGGTTAACGTTTTTAGTCGAGGTAGTTTTTGATGGATTGAAGTCCAATCAACTCAAAACTGTGTACACGTGTTCCTTATGACATGCTCTTTCTAATTTTAATGATACATAAGAGATCCCCCCCCCCCCATTTTCATGGTCCATTGAACATAGAAAATGAAAAAAGTCCAACAATAGGTCATCATTGCAGCGAGAAAATCCCGCATCCGGAAACGTGCTTTTGTACGTTTTTGTAATATTAAGTTATAGTTTTTACATAAAGAAAAGTAAATAAAATATAGTACTGCAAAGTAGCCATACCCAACTATATCAGTCCTATTCAAGACCGATAACTCTGTCGAGAGATAATATGGGGTATCGATATTGTTAAAACCAGACCAATCGTATTATAAGTCTCTGTTGGAATGTATACAATAACTCCTTTTTTTTTTACACAATTTAAACTTTATATCGATTCATTGCCTGGATTTATGTTTAAATATTGAATTAAAAAATAAATTACAACAAAATCAGATTAATTCAATGATCGAAATTCATTTAAATTAAAATTTGAATCAGAATATTTCTTTGAAATAATTATAGAAACATATAAATATTAGAATGCCTTTTAAGCAAAAAATAGTTTTTTAAAGAAATTTTTATCATATTCATATTTTCCTAAAGTTTATATATAACATACTTCTTCTGATTTGACACGGGAAGGAGAAGATATTTATTTGTACATTTATGAAAACTTGTATATCACAAAATTTAAACTCTGGTAATACATGTATACACACTGACAGGATGTTGAATGTCACCTGGTTGCTTTTGGTTTGCACGTCTACCTGACAATATATTATGATGTAACATTATAACCCAAGTAAGATTTCACCTGTTCGGTCAAGGAATGAAATTTTAAAGGTATAGAATATTTATCTATTATAAAAGGTCATAGTTATTTTTCTCTTAGGATGAAAACATTTTTTTTTTGTTCTAAAAGGAATGTATAAATATATTTCTAAAGAAAGATAAAATATACAGAAAACTTGAAAAACACCTTTAAAAAAAAAGAGAGATTTTTTTTATTATAGATTTTGCAAACTATTTTCTGGTAACAGTATCTCCTGGATGCATATCTGTCAAAATAAATGTTCCCGAGTCACACTAAAAATTTAAAAAAAAAATTAAGAAATTTTGAAATCAATGATATCGAAATATCACTAAAGGAAAATAACAGAAACATCAGAGATTGAAGTCTTATTATAGAAATCATTGATTTGATGCAACATTTTCATATGATACATCAGCCGCCATTTTGAAAAATCTCGGAAAATTCCCTTTTTTAATTCGATGTTTGACCGAATTTGCCCTGAAATTAAACTGTTTTAAGTAGTATTCCTTGCTAGCTATATGTTTGAATATACTTAATCGATTTGCAAAGTTTGTGTTTTATTTACAGAATTTCTTTATTTCTTGTAAAAGTAGACATGGGTATCGGTAATTTAGCATTGCGTTAACGGAGAAATGACGAGAAAAAGTGCATGTTTTACGATTCCGATTTGACCGAATTAAATCAAAAATTAAACTGATAGGACCAACATTGTTTGATGGAAATATGTTTGAATATCAAGGATTGATTTGCAAAAGTAAGAAAACGGATCAGGTTTATGAGAAAATTGAACTTTATTGAAGCATATATGCATTGTATATGGGGAAATATAATACAAAATGGCGGCTATTATACGTCACAAAAGTCACGTGATGTCTAACTTAGTTGGATATGACCACATTTCGAATCTAACAATAACAATATATATATACTCAATGATGCATGTATTTTAATTTCAGGTGATTCCTTGACATTTCTATTCACCAATAGTCTGGTCCTCTCCCCTGCAACATACGGGTATCTCAGAGCAAAACAGATAAAAGACAGAAATCCATTATAAATGCACAATATTCCTTAATTAAGATGACAGACTACAAATTGTGTGACAGCTGTATAACATTTGGTGAGGAAATTAACGCAGGCACGTGGTGCTCAAAATGTTCCGAATGGATATGTGAATCTTGCTCAAAATACCACAAACGCTTCTTCCCTGATCATAATCTAGTTACAAAAGACTTCTTCCATGATCATAATCTAGTTACAAAGGAAGAATCATATGAACGAATTCGAAGTACATGCACACCACGGTTTCAAGTGCTAGGATATTGTGATATTCATCCAACAGAAGAGATTGTTAAGTTTTGCCGTAATCATGATCAGGTTTTGTGTGAAACGTGCATAAAAGTGTCTCATGAAAAGTGTGACGCCGCAATCATGCCCATTCACGAAGCGGCAGAAGGTGTCAAGCAAAGTACTGCCTGTGAAGACCTGGTGAGAAGAATAGATAATATTTTAAGCGTTACTTTTAAGATAAAGGAATCTTGCATAAATACTGGAAAATCTATAAAGGAACAAAAAGAACTTATAGATAATGAAATAGAAAAGATAAAAAAATCTTGTACTGATCTTCTTGATCATTTAGAGAGAACTGTCAAAAATGAGCTTAATAAAAAATATGAAAAAGGAAGGAATTTGTTAGAGCAAAAAGAGGTTAAAATTACAGAAATCAGTAATTCAATGAACGTATTGAAAGATGAATTGTTAACAGAGAAGCAAAATTCCACGGACTCCGAACTATTTCAAGCTGTAAAAGGTTTTGATTGCTTTACAAATGAACAAGAGTCTAGAGTCAGAGATATATATGAAAATTCGACGGACATCAACCTAACATTCGAAAAGTCCAACGTCATTGACGACAGTAAAAGAATATTGCAGTCTTTTGGAAAAATAATTTACAATGAAAAGAAAAGAAAAAACAATGTCAAGCTCGAAAAGTTTGCACAAAGTCAAATAGCCAAGCGTTATAGTCGTGTATCTAAAAGTTCTAGAAAACAAAATCACGGGACACAAAGAAATCAGGAGGTTAAGAAAGAAAAGACGGAATTTTTGGCAAATGTTAATTGTACATACATGTGTTATTTCAAAACAACACATATAGAAGATCAGACCGAAGTACAAAACTGTTGTTTTATAAACTTACCTAGAACACAAGCATTATCTAGAAAACAAGCATGTCTTCTTTTGTCATGCTACATTGATAAATGTTTATATATATGCAAAAGAGACGGTTTTCTTCTCGATAGAATACTACTGGAGTATAAGCCAACTGGTGTTACTGCGTTGAATGAAGACTCTGCACTAGTGATGCTAGGCTACGAAGGTATACAAATCATAGATCTTTCAACTCTATTATTGTCAACGCGAGTAAAGTTTGCGGGTGTTGGTAAAAAAATTACAAGCTCGAATGAAAACGTATGGATTGATCAAAATTTTGGAATCAGTAAGATAGACATAGCCAACGGAAAAACTATGAAGGAAATACCTCTAGAATTTAGTATAGAAGAAATGTGTCTGTCACCCAGTGGTGAAATTTACCTTTCGGAATGCCTCGGTCACAACATATATCGAGTAACATCTCAAGGAGATGTACTTTTATTTTATGAACACCCTGACCTGAAACATGCAGTAGGTATTACAGTTGATAACAATTACGATGTGTACGTGGCGGGAAAAATGTCGCATAACATCCACAAGATATCTAACTCTGGTTTGTCAAGCAGAATTATATTGAGTGGAAAGGATGGTATATCTCAACCAACGGGTCTTTCATACAACAAACAAACAAATGAGCTTATGATTATTAACGAGGGAAACACTTCTATTATTATTTATGAAATCGATTCCAAAAAAATCGATTCCCATCCCCTTTCTTGAGTATCCGTCGGTCTCGAGTATTATGGTAAAAAAGAATCGTATATATGTGCTTTGTAAAAGTCACTGCATTTTCTTTGATTGTCATTATTTTCATACGTTACGTATGTACATGTATCTGATTATCCCAAAACACTATAAACATAATACCGTTTTTCAGTTTTCACGGGACACTCTACACTTACGTTAACAGCAAGCTAACTATTTTTCGTTCCCTATTGTTATTTGTTGGATGGTGTTCCTTTTGGCACATTCTTAAAAATAAGACCCGTGTCTGGTGTGACGTTTTTTTATTTCAATGAACATAATATATATATTTTACTGAAAAATTAGTCAGTGTTTGTGCTACCATAAACTACTTATTAATAAAACCTTTTCTTAATTCTTCCATATATAAGTATTTGATCAGGAAGTTTGTTTGTACCTGTGGAAAACTTGTGTTTAACAGAAATCACTACCTAGTTCAGATGCTATCCGAATAAACTTATTGTCCTTTAAATAAACTTATTCTAAAAGGTTACCAAATCGACACTTTAATTAGTATTGCGTATGATCTCAGGAAATCAAATTCGACAAAATATTCTTATGACTATATTCACATGATTTATTGTATTAGTTGCGATTGGCTTTGAACTAGTCAGTAGCTGAGAGTAGTCTCCGATTTGTACTAAATGACTTTAAGAATGTTAAAGTACCCTGCCACGTCCACTCTATCTTTTTTGTTAGATATATTTCTATCTGCTTGTGGCTGTCCCATGCCTTGAACCTGTAATTCAGTGGTTGCTGTGTGTTGCTGTAAATCATATTTGTTTTATTTCATTATTTTGTACACGCATACATAAATCTGGTCATTAGTGTTCTTGTATGACCTTTTTTTATTTCTAGGCTTTTTTATATGGTTGACTTTGCAGTATGGGTAGACTTATCGTAAATGGCCGTACATTGACCTAAAGTTGTTTGTTTCTGTGTTATTGGTCTCTTGTGGAAAGATGTCTCATTGGCAATCATACCACATCTTCTTCTCGATAGAATACTACTGGAGTATAAGCCAGCTGGTGTTACTGCGTTGAATGAATACTCTGCACTAGTGATGCTAGGCTACGAAGGTATACAAATCATAGATCTTTCAACTCTATTATTGTCAACGCGAGTAAAGTTTGCGGGTGTTGGTAAAAAAATTACAAGCTCGAATGAAAATGTATGGATTGATCAAAATTTTGGAATCAGTAAGATAGACATAGCCAACGGAAAAACTATGAAGGAAATACCTCTAGAATTTAGTATAGAAGAAATGTGTCTGTCACCCAGTGGTGAAATTTACCTTTCGGAATGCCTCGGTCACAACATATATCGAGTAACATCTCAAGGAGATGTACTTTTATTTTTATGAACACCCTGAGCTGAAAAATGCAGTAGGTATTACAGTTGATAACAATTACGATGTGTACGTGGCGGGAAAAATGTCGCATAACATCCACAAGATATCTAACTCTGGTTTGTCAAGCAGAATTATATTGAGTGGAAAGGATGGTATATCTCAACCAACGGGTCTTTCATACAACAAACAAACAAATGAGCTTATGATTATTAACGAGGGAAACACTTCTATTATTATTTATGAAATCGATTCCAAAAAAAATCGATTCCCATCCCCTTTCGTGAGTATCCGTCGGTCTCGAGTATTATGGTAAAAAAGAATCGTATATATGTGCTTTGTAAAAGTCACTGCATTTTCTTTGATTGTCATTATTTTCATACGTTACGTATGTACACGTATCTGATTATCCCAAAACACTATAAACATAATACCGTTTTTCAGTTTTCACGGGACACTCTACACTTACGTTAACAGCAAGCTAATTATTTTTCGTTCCCTATTGTTATTTGTTGGATGGTGTTCCTTTTGGCACATTCTTAAAAATAAGACCCGTGTCTGGTGTGACGTTTTTTATTTCAATGAACATAATATATATATATTACTGAAAAATTAGTCAGTGTTTGCGCTACCATAAACTACTTATTTATAAAACCTTTTCTTAATTCTTCCATATATAAGTATTTGATCAGGAAGTTTGTTTGTACCTGTGGAAAACTTGTGTTTAACAGAAATCACTACCTAGTTCAGATGCTATCCGAATAAACTTATTGTCCTTTAAATAAACTTATTCTAAAAGGTTACCAAATCGACACTTTAATTAGTATTGCGTATGATCTCAGGAAATCAAATTCGACAAAATATTCTTATGACTATATTCACATGATTTATTGTATTAGTTGCGATTGGCTTTGAACTAGTCAGTAGCTGAGAGTAGTCTCCGATTTGTACTAAATGACTTTAAGAATGTTAAAGTACCCTGCCACGTCCACTCTATCTTTTTGTTAGATATATTTCTATCTGCTTGTGGCTGTCCCATGCCTTGAACCTGTAATTCAGTGGTTGCTGTGTGTTGCTGTAAATCATATTTGTTTTATTTCATTATTTTGTACACGCATACATAAATCTGGTCATTAGTGTTCTTGTATGACCTTTTTTTATTTCTAGGCTTTTTTATATGGTTGACTTTGCAGTATGGGTAGACTTATCGTAAATGGCCGTACATTGACCTAAAGTTGTTTGTTTCTGTGTTATTGGTCTCTTGTGGAAAGATGTCTCATTGGCAATCATACCACATCTTCTTCTCGATAGACAACTACTGGAGTATAAGCCAACTGGTGTTACTGCGTTGAATGAAGACTCTGCACTAGTGATGCTAGGCTACGAAGGTATACAAATCATAGATCTTTCAACTCTATTATTGTCAACGCGAGTAAAGTTTGCGGGTGTTGGTAAAAAAATTACAAGCTCGAATGAAAATGTATGGATTGATCAAAATTTTGGAATCAGTAAGATAGACATAGCCAACGGAAAAACTATGAAGGAAATACCTCTAGAATTTAGTATAGAAGAAATGTGTCTGTCACCCAGTGGTGAAATTTACCTTTCGGAATGCCTCGGTCACAACATATATCGAGTAACATCTCAAGGAGATGTACTTTTATTTTTATGAACACCCTGAGCTGAAAAATGCAGTAGGTATTACAGTTGATAACAATTACGATGTGTACGTGGCGGGAAAAATGTCGCATAACATCCACAAGATATCTAACTCTGGTTTGTCAAGCAGAATTATATTGAGTGGAAAGGATGGTATATCTCAACCAACGGGTCTTTCATACAACAAACAAACAAATGAGCTTATGATTATTAACGAGGGAAACACTTCTATTATTATTTATGAAATCGATTCCAAAAAATTCGATTCCCATCCCCTTTCGTGAGTATCCGTCGGTCTCGAGTATTATGGTAAAAAAGAATCGTATATATGTGCTTTGTAAAAGTCACTGCATTTTCTTTGATTGTCATTATTTTCATACGTTACGTATGTACACGTATCTGATTATCCCAAAACACTATAAACATAATACCGTTTTTCAGTTTTCACGGGACACTCTACACTTACGTTAACAGCAAGCTAACTATTTTTCGTTCCCTATTGTTATTTGTTGGATGGTGTTCCTTTTGGCACATTCTTAAAAATAAGACCCGTGTCTGGTGTGACGTTTTTTATTTCAATGAACATAATATATATATATTACTGAAAAATTAGTCAGTGTTTGCGCTACCATAAACTACTTTTTAATAAAACCTTTTCTTAATTCTTCCATATATAAGTATTTGATCAGGAAGTTTGTTTGTACCTGTGGAAAACTTGTGTTTAACAGAAATCACTACCTAGTTCAGATGCTATCCGAATAAACTTATTGTCCTTTAAATAAACTTATTCTAAAAGGTTACCAAATCGACACTTTAATTAGTATTGCGTATGATCTCAGGAAATCAAATTCGACAAAATATTCTTATGACTATATTCACATGATTTATTGTATTAGTTGCGATTGGCTTTGAACTAGTCAGTAGCTGAGAGTAGTCTCCGATTTGTACTAAATGACTTTAAGAATGTTAAAGTACCCTGCCACGTCCACTCTATCTTTTTGTTAGATATATTTCTATCTGCTTGTGGCTGTCCCATGCCTTGAACCTGTAATTCAGTGGTTGCTGTGTGTTGCTGTAAATCATATTTGTTTTATTTCATTATTTTGTACACGCATACTTAAATCTGGTCATTAGTGTTCTTGTATGACCTTTTTTTATTTCTAGGCTTTTTTATATGGTTGACTTTGCAGTATGGGTAGACTTATCGTAAATGGCCGTACATTGACCTAAAGTTGTTTGTTTCTGTGTTATTGGTCTCTTGTGGAAAGATGTCTCATTGGCAATCATACCACATCTTATTCTCATAATTGTAGCTTACTGACACACTATTTATGCTTTTAAATATGTCATTCTATTGTCAAATTATTATTTAAAATAAACTTGTGTCAGTATCAAAACACTTTTTATATGACAGACAAGTAGGATTATAAAAGACAGTTTGTACGTTCCTTGTAAGACACCAAGAGTTATTTAAAAAAAAGAGGGGCTAAAGATACCAGAGTGAGAGTCAAACTCGAAAATCGAAAATTGAGAATATCAAACTAACAACGCCATGGCTAATAAATAAAAAGACAAATAGACAAATAATAGTAAATAAATTTGAGCTTTTTAAAAGCTGAGTACGTCTGCCTCGCTCTATCATAATGTGTGGATGTGTTTGTTGATTTAGTATTGGGGAATGTGGTATTTTTAGATATTGATTGGCATAAATTGGATCTACTTTAAGAGTGTACGCTATACACCTATGCTTTTAAAAATAATGTTCATTTTACTTGTTGAAAGCATTTACAAATACACATGACTCTGGATGTGTGCTTCTCTTGAGGTGTGGTTAAAATACAGATTATGCATTTTTGTAAGATTGTATGGGAACATTGTTCAGCAAAACAAATGATGCATATTGCAGAATAACAAAGCACATAAACACGCTTTTATAAATGATATTTCAATATTTTCAGTGTGCAATATATACATAGTAAAACGAACATGAATTACTGAAAGATGATCGTAACTGTAGTAAAGTATTTGCATAGTTAATTTTCCGAAATTTAATTTGTTTATCCTGAGACGAGGAAGTCTGTTATTCTTTATTTCATCATAAAACAACCAATCAGTGATAAGTAATTATTTCAAAATGACATTTATGTCGACTGAAACTAAACGCTCCACACTGTGAAACAAAAACACATAACATAGAAAACTAAAGACTAAGCAACACGAACCACACCACACATTTGGGGTGATATCAGGCGCTCTGGCAGGGTAAACAGATCATTTTCGACATCTGACACCCGTCGTGTTGCTCATGTTATTACAACCCCGGTATATAGTGAATTAGGTAGGTGACACAAATGGTGAAAAGTGAAGTGGATTAATTATGACAGCATTAAAGAAAAGTCATCGGGATCACAGAATAAAGAATAAGAGGCTCTTAAGAGCCTGTGTCGCTCACCATCGTCTATGTGAATATTAAACAAAGGAAACAGATGGATTCCTGACAAAATTGTGTTTTGGTGATGGTGGTGTGTTTATACATCTTACTTTACTGAACATTCTTGGTGCTTACAATTATCTCTATCTATGATGAACTTGGCACAGTAGTTTCAGGGGGAAATGTTAGTAAAATTTAACAAATTTTATAAGAATTGTTATAAATTGACTATAAAGGAAAATAACTCTTTAAGGGGATCAATTAACCATTTCGGTCTTGTTGACCTATTTGTTAATCTTACTTTGCTGAAAATTATTGCTGTTTACAGTTTATCTCTATGTATCATAATATTCATGATAATAATCAGAAACGGCAAAATGTCCTTAAAATTACCAATTCAGGGGCAGCAACCCAACAACAGTTGTCCGATTTATCTGAAAATTCCAGGGCAGATAGATCTTGACCTGATAAACAATTTTTTTCCACTAGTCAGATTTGTTCTAAATGCTTTGGTTTTTGAGTTATAAGCTAAAAACTGCACTGCTATGTTCTATTTTTAGCCGTGGCGGCCATCTTGGTTGGATGGTCGGGTCACTTGACATATTTTTTAAACAAAATACCCCAAAAATGGTTGTGGCCAAGTTTTGATTAATTTGGCCCTGTAGTTTCAGAGGAGCAGATTTTTGTAAAAGATTACTAAGATTTACGAAAAATTGTTAAACATTGACTATAAAGGGCTATAACTCCTAAAGGTGTCAACTGACCATTTCGGTAATGTTGACTTATTTGTAAATCTTTCTTTGTTGAACATTATTGTTGTTTACAGTTTATCTTTATCTATAATAATATTCAAGGTAATTATAACCAAAAACAGCAAAATTTCCTTAAAATTACCAATTGAGGTGCAGCAACCAACAACGGGCCGTCCGATTCATCTGCAAATTTCAGGGTAGATAGATCTTGACCTGATAACCATTTTACCAATGTCAGATTTGCTCTAAATGCTTTGGTTATTGAGTAATAAGCCAAAAACTGCATTTTATACCTATGTTTTATTTTTAGCCATGGCGGCCATCTTGGTTAGATGGTCGGGTCACTGGACATATTTTTTTAAACAAAATACCCAAAGATGATAGTGGCTAAGTTTGGTTTAATTTGGCCCAGTAGTTTCAGAGGAGAAGATTTTTGTAAAAGATAGCTAAGATTTACGAAAAATGGTTAAAAATTTACTATATAGGGCATTTACTCTTGAAGGGGTCAACTGGCAATTTCGGTTATGTGACTTACATGTATTTGTAACTCTTACTTTGCTGAACACTATTGCTGTTTACAGTTTTTGTCTATCTACAATGTATAATAATATTCAAGATAATAAGCAAAAACAGTTAAATTTCCAAAAAATTACCAATTCAGGGACAGCAACCAAACAGCAAGTTGTCCGATTCATCTGAAAATTTCAGGGCAGATAGCTATAGATCTTGACCTGATACACAATTTTACTCCCGTAAGATTTGCTCTAAATGCTTTGGTTTTTGAGTTATAAACCAAATACTGAATTTTACCCCTATGTTCTATTTTTAGCACTGGCGGCCATCTTGGTTGGTTGGCCGGATCACCGCACATATTTTTTAAACTAGATACTCCAATGATGATTGTGGCCCAGTTTGGTTTAATTTGGCCAAGTATTTTCAGAAGAGAAGATTTTTATATAAGTTAACGACGACGGACGACGGACGACAGACGACGGACGCAAAGTGATAGGTAAAGTAGCTGAAAACTTTTATCGAAATACAATATTTCATAGTACAACCATCAATATGCGGCAAACTATAGGCTTCTAACTTCGGACACGCCCAACACAAATTCGCTTGGGTTAAATACCTTTGCCATTGTAGGTTTCTCACAAGATCTTTATTTATTTTGTATGATTCATGTAAACGGCAAATCCACCACTCATAACTTAGAGAGAGTTTAAGTTTCCGGATAAACTCAATTATAGAGTTCTTATATTTGCGCCAGACGCGCTTTTCGTCTGCAAAAGACTCATCAGTGACGCTCGAATAAATTATGAAAAATAAAAAAGGTAAAATGAAGTAGAAGGTCCTGTTATTAAACCGCAAGTTCATTTTTAACGACGAAATACTTACCCTACATTAGAAAGAGTGTTTAAATAATTGAAAGACCCGTTGTTATTCCACTCACTCACGGAAAAAAACCCTCTTCTTAACTATTCTAGAGACTTTAAGAATCTAAAAAAATGATGTTTTTGATGGAACCCTTGCTCCTAACGTAGGCAGATTTAAAGTTTCTGTAAATACCAGTTATTATTCCACAAGGTTAATTTCACAGTAAACGCCTATTCCTAGAATGAGTCTCCCGAACATTCTAAAATAAAAACAGTCATTGTACTTTCAGATTAAGTTTTGTTGTGTTGTTTTGTTTCTTGTCTTTAAAGTTTGGGTTGTTCCGTATTATGTTTTATTAACTTTTGAAAGTCTGTGCGTTGGTTTTTTTTCCTGTTGATATGCATATGTTGTTGTCAGTTTGTTTTCAATTTTAAAGATTGTAAATAGATATATAAAAAGATGAGTGCAAATGAGACAACTCTCTTTCCAAGTCACACTTTGAAAAATTAAAGTATTATTGGTCAAAGTGCGGTCTTCAACACGGAGTGTTGGCTCACATTGAACATTAAGCTATAAAGGGCCCCAAAATGACTAATGTAAAACCATTCAAACGGGAAATCCAACGGTCTAATGTATAAACAATACAAGAATGCGTCCATAGTACACGGTTGTCCCGATCGCACTACAATCATGAACGGACTGACAAACGGACGAACGAACAGACGCACAAACTAGAAACATAATGCCCACAATGACAAGAAACGAGAATAACGTATTGTCACGTACTCGGTGTAGAGACTTCTTGGTATCATACCAGAGTTTATCAATGGATATTGGAAGATGCATTGTTTCTTAGCTTTCTATCTTTTAAACTTCTTATGTTGGTCTCTATCACACACTAGCAATGTGTGGGACGTGTTGTTGTATGCACAGACCGTATTATATTACTTTGCTGAATTGTACCAATGCACTACTATCATGTGCACCGCTATCACTAGCACTATCTGGCTTGTTAAGCCTGTGCACTGCCTTACCAGTGCACGTTGTTACCCATGCACTATTACCGCACAGTCGCCTAGATGCACCTATTATCCGGTGCGTCTATACAACTTTAATACTCCTGCAACCTTATTCAGGTCCGCAGATAGATTCTTATTTAGAATCTATTAAATCTGTTATAAAGTGTAAATAATTACCTTTTTCCTTCTTGAAGGTGTCTGGCTTATCCACCAGGCAACCCTTGTTCTGACAGTGCGTCAGCGTATATATTAAGGTATTGGACGATACCATTTACTTTGGACGATACCATATGTTTTATTCATATGCGTGTTTATAGAATTTTTTATACCTTACCCTTGATTACTGATTCTAAAAATTATAAATTTCCATAGCAATGTAAACAAAACAGTAGCAAAAGTAGACAACCGTTCAATTTTTAAACTAATAGCTTCATAAAAGTAGTAATAAGTTGAACCCTAATAAAATAAAACTGGTGAACCATGTTCATCACATTATGAACCACATAATCCAACGACAACTACTGAACGTGTATGTCCATTTGATATATTTCGCCTCTTGTTTTTAACAAAAAGATATCAAATTTGACTACAGAAATCAGTTTTTTTCTGCATTGCATGATTCATAACAGTCTTATGGTTTGACCTCGTGGTATTATAAAATTCTCGAGGAGGAATAATAAAATTTTAATGAATTTATGCTTCAATACTTTCGTGTTATAGAAAATATTTAAAGTGCAGAAAATTACTTTTACCATGCATGCAGTATTTCTAAAACGATTGGATTACGAACTGATGTCTTGAAAAGGTTAATGTATGAAAATAAGAAAGTAACGAAACGGTAAATACGTTACAACAGAAGGTCGGTGAAGAATAACGAAATTAATGGTAACATGAATCGGTTATTTGTACTTCAGGTGATAATAATTTTGTCTGCGGAACTACTAAATCAAATAACAATGTAAACAAATTACTAAAATCACAAAAAACATCCATTGCAAGGATTTTTAGAGCATAAAGTGTGGCGCTGTCCTTACATTAGGTCTCACTCTGACTGGGTGAGACTGAGAATTTATACATTCCAAACAACCATCTTGAGACAACTCAACACTGATTTTCTGCCAGACAGGTCAAGTCCAGCCCATTATATTTCCGTACCAAAGTTAACTATTAGAATGTAGTTCTATCAGTATTACATTGATTTGTTCATAGTGACGAGTATCATGAACTACCCTTTAATATCAGAACACAGATTTAATATGTTTAGGAAGAGGGGCTCCATGAAAAATTTGACAAATGATTTAACACCATCATATGCTTACTTCAGGTAATTACCGGAAATCGCTCCAATTTTACTGAAACATATTTGCTCAAATCGTTATTTAGTGGTTTAGTTGCACAAAAGTCAACGTTGGGCAGGCATTTTTATCTTTATTACCTGTTCGAGTTATCGATACAAAAAGAAGGGAACAATTATGATTACTATTACCACTAAATCGGCAACTGCTCACGAACAATCAAAGGATGGGCACCTACAGGTTACTATACTGTCTTGAACAATGAGCACAAGGAACATCATTTTATTTTGTCATTAGTTAAAAACGGCAGTACCAATCGTATTATAGTTTGCATTATTTTTTACACACATCAGATTTGTGTTTTTAAAAAATCCAGTTTTTTTTTATAGAAAACTTCGTGAGATTCTTTCACGTTGTATCAATATTGTCTACAGTGTTGCAATATAATACATTATAACCAAATGGAACCTGGACACATTCTGTACAGGAGCCTGTAATATAGTGGTTTTAGTTTATTAATGCACAATGTCATCTAAATCGTATTTGTTTTTAGTTCATTATTTTGAATTCCTTATTTGGATTGTTTTTTTCACTTCGAGACCTTTTTTAGCTGTAAATGCGATTGGCAGTATGGTTTCGATTCATTGTTGAAGGCCGTACGCTGACATATAGTTTTATGTCATTTTGGTCATTTTGTGGAGAATAGAAAAATGTATGTGAAAAATATATTAACACAATATTAAATTTGGAAGATGTATTTTATTAGTAATCTTGTTGTACTCAGGGCTGTTTGATTACACAGGGTTTGGACATTTATCCTTAACACCGGTGTAATATTCCATACCCCCTGGTTAACCAATAAAGGCAATATAAGAAATATGTGCCCTGGCGGATCTAGAAATGTTCATAAGTGGGGGCCTACTGAACTGAGAGGGAGCCCGCTCCGGTTATCCTTCAGTGATTCTTTATATAATAGACCAAATGTTTTCCGAAAAAGAGGGGTCCAGACCCCCCTAGACCCCCCCCCACCTAAATCCGCCAATGGTGTGTCTTATGAAGCGCTGATTTGCTAATTTTTGTACTGGGCATATCTTTTCGCTGCCATCCAGACAGACACAAATAAATACGGTTACTTCCCTTTTTACACATTGTAAGCAGTGTTATTTTTACACTACATAATTTAATTTATATTTTAAGAAGATCAGCTTCTATAGATGCAAACTCGCAAAAATATTGTTTTTATTTTCATAACACAAAGAATTTAACAATTTAGAAAAAAAACAAAATATGTATTTTGCCGAAATACGGTCAATTACAGTAATTGTTGATTCATTATTTTTTATATCTATCTGCCGCTGTGGTTATGCTTGACTTTGAATATCCAACTGGTATTTGCAAGAAGTCTACAATGACTGACGAAATCCATTAGAAAGACCACATCATGTTATATATCATTGAAAAAAACTGACAACGTCATGGCTTAAAAAGGAATAGACAAACAGATTAATAATGGTACACAAGGCACAATATAGAAAACTAGACTAAGCAACATGAACCCCACTAAAAACTGGTGGTGATCTCAGGTGCTCCGGAACTGAAAGAAAACCCTGCTACTCATGTTGCACTCGTCGTGTTGCTTACCTGAATAATACATCAACACTGTTGATTTTGTGTAGTGAAATTTTATTAAATTAAGGAATATATTCCAAACCTGCATGTATTCATCGAATGTATTCTTTTCCTGACCTGGTGATTTTCTTCATTTGTAATTTTATTGTATTTAATGAACGTGTGATTTCAAAGATAGATCGTGCATAGCATTGTTCTATGTAGTTAAAAAAAAACTCGTCCTGTCAATGTATGAAAAGTTTGCCACTGGACGTTAATCAACCAACAATCATGCAATCATATTATGGTTTAAAAATCAATTCTGTAGTAAAATGTTCTTGCGTTCCTCTGAATTTTCTTATGTGATTTGAATAGGCTACCATGGCTAGGGAAGTTGATTAAAAAGACCACATCATTTTACAGATCATCATATAAAATCAAACATACGTTGCAGATAAACTGACTTTCGTGAACCCAAAGAATTCTAAGCATATACAATAAAATTAAACATTACAAGACAAAAATTTCTCTTCAAATTATATTATACCAAATTTCTAGGCTGACTCGAGGGCAGTCCGTCTCTCTTCTTGTATCTTTAGATTTTTTAAACAAATGTTACCTATGAAAACGTTAAGTCAGGAACCTGATGTTCAGTTGACCAGGCTCAAGCTAGCAGCCACTCGCTAGCAGCCACTTCGCTAGCAGCCAGTTTTCAGATATGTCTATAAACCCAAAAGTTGCATACGATTCAAACGTACTTTAAATGTTTTTATCAATCATATAATCACAAAATTATCTGTTTTTATATAAGAGTGAGCAGCCGAAGACACTATTTAATGTTTTTTTTTTTTCAAATTAACATGTAATTTCCTGTTCATTACTTAATTCGCTTTTCATATATCAAACAGCGTGCTGCGCGCACTTTTAAATAGTGTATGAACAATAGTAAATAGCTATGTACTTATTTAAATGCTGGCAAAATTGTTGTTACATGACATCGACTTTTCCATAAGAAATCAATTTTGTGACATTGTAAGAAATAGCTTTTCATAGTCTCGGCATCCTGTCAAGTAGTTCCTAAAAAGTATCAATAGTTTTGCATTACAAGAATAGAAAATTGCACTCGTGCTTTGCTATTTTTTTGTCAGACAAATTTGTTTTGACAAAAGATTCTTCTTCTGAACAAGCGGAATTCGCTCACCGTTGATTATACGAAAGGTTTATTTGTTGTACTTAATGTATGGTGTGCACGGAAAATAAAAATTGGACCTATAGTGAAATGTTCCCACCTCGGCCTTTTAACCCATTGGACCTTAAATCCTGACCTATCATTTGCACCTAGTGGGTAAAAAAATATTGCCGTAGGGAATTTTTGCAGACTTTTGAAAATTTGGGGTAGGCATGTTGACCCTTAAGACCTAAGTTCGGACCTATGGTGAAGACAAACTATGAGTTGTCCCACCTGGAACTTTTGGCCCATTGGACCCTATTCCATTACCTACCATTTCCACCTAGTTGCTGAAAAAGTATTGCCGTAGGGATTTTTTTTACACTCTTTTAAAAATTGGGGTACGGCATTTAAAAAAAATCTAACTTTGGACCCATGGTGAGGACAAACCATGAGTTGTCCCACCTAGATCTTTTGACCCATTGGACCTTAGACCCATACCTATCATTTGCATCCAGTGGGTAAAAAAGGATTGCCGTAGGGAATTTTTTACAGACTTATGAAAATTTGTGGTAGGCATGTTGACCCTTAATACCTAAGTTCGGACCTATGGTGAAGACAAACTATGAGTTGTCCCACCTGGAACTTTTGGCCCATTGGACCCTAGTCCATTACCTACCATTTCCACCTAGTGGCTGAAAAAGTATTGCCGTAGGGAATTTTTTACACTCTTTTAAAAATTGGGGTACGGCATTTAAAAAAAATCTAACTTTGGACCCATGGTGAGGACAAACCATGAGTTGTCCCACCTATATCTTTTGACCCATTGGACCTTAGACCCATACCTATCATTTGCAACAAGTGGGTAAAAAAGTATTGCCGTAGGGAATTTTTGACAGACTTTTGAAAATTTGGGGTAGCATGTTGACCCTTAAGACCTAAGTTCGGACCTATGGTAAAGACAAACTATGAGTTGTCCCACCTGGACCTTTTGGCCCATTGGACCCTATTCCATTACCTACCATTTCCACCTAGTTGCTGAAAAAGTATTGCCGTAGGGAATTTTTTACACTCTTTTAAAAATTGGGGTACGGCATTTTAAAAAAATCTAACTTTGGACCCATGGTGAGGACAAACCATGAGTTGTCCCACCTAGATCTTTTGACCCATTGGACCTTAGAACCATACCTATCATTTGCACCCAGTGGGTAAACAATTATTGCCGTAGGGAATTTTTGACAGACTTTTGAACATTTGGGGTAGGCATGTTGACCCTTAAGACCTAAGTTCGGACCTATGGTGAAGACAAACTATGAGTTGTCCCACCTGGAACTTTTGGCCCATTGGACCCTATTCCATTACCTACCATTTCCACCTAGTTGCTGAAAAAGTATTGCCGTAGGGAATTTTTTACACTCTTTTAAAAATTGGGGTACGGCATTTTAAAAAAATCTAACTTTGGACCCATGGTGAGGACAAACCATGAGTTGTCCCACCTAGATCTTTTGACCCATTGGACCTTAGCCCATACCTATCATTTGCACCCAGTGGGTAAAAAAGGATTGCCGTAGGGAATTTTTTACAGACTTTTGAAAATTTGTGGTAGGCATGTTGACCCTTAAGACCTAAGTTCGGACCTATGGTGAGGACAAACTATGAGTTGTCCCACCTGGAACTTTTGGCCCATTGGACCCTAGTCCATTACCTACCATTTCCACCTAGTGGCTGAAAAAGTATTGCCGTTGAGAATTTTTTACACTCTTTTAAAAATTGGGGTACGGCATTTTAAAAAAATCTATCTTTGGACCCATGGTGAGGACAAACCATGAGTTGTCCCACCTATATCTTTTGACCCATTGGACCTTAGACCCATACCTATCATTTGCAACAAGTGGGTAAAAAAGTATTGCCGTAGGGAATTTTTGACAGACTTTTGAAAATTTTGGGTAGCATGTTGACCCTTAAGACCTAAGTTCGGACCTATGGTAAAGACAAACTATGAGTTGTCCCACCTGGACCTTTTGGCCCATTGGACCCTATTCCATTACCTACCATTTCCACCTAGTTGCTGAAAAAGTATTGCCGTAGGGATTTTTTTACACTCTTTTAAAAATTGGGGTACGGCATTTAAAAAAAATCTAACTTTGGACCCATGGTGAGGACAAACCATGAGTTGTCCCACCTAGATCTTTTGACCCATTGGACCTTAGACCCATACCTATCATTTGCAACAAGTGGGTAAAAAAGTATTGCCGTAGGGAATTTTTGACAGACTTTTGAAAACTTTGGGTAGCATGTTGACCCTTAAGACCTAAGTTCGGACCTATGGTAAAGACAAACTATGAGTTGTCCCACCTGGACCTTTTGGCCCATTGGACCCTATTCCATTACCTACCATTTCCACCTAGTTGCTGAAAAAGTATTGCCGTAGGGATTTTTTTACACTCTTTTAAAAATTGGGGTACGGCATTTAAAAAAAATCTAACTTTGGACCCATGGTGAGGACAAACCATGAGTTGTCCCACCTAGATCTTTTGACCCATTGGACCTTAGACCCATACCTATCATTTGCAACAAGTGGGTAAAAAAGTATTGCCGTAGGGAATTTTTGACAGACTTTTGAAAATTTGGGGTAGCATGTTGACCCTTAAGACCTAAGTTCGGACCTATGGTAAAGACAAACTATGAGTTGTCCCACCTGGACCTTTTGGCCCATTGGACCCTATTCCATTACCTACCATTTCCACCTAGGTGCTGAAAAAGTATTGCCGTAGGGATTTTTTTACACTCTTTTAAAAATTGGGGTACGGCATTTAAAAAAAATCTAATTTGGACCCATGGTGAGGACAAACCATGAGTTGTCCCACCTAGATCTTTTGACCCATTGGACCTTATACCCATACCTATCATTTGCACCCAGTGGGTAAAAAAGTATTGCCGTAGGGAATTTTTGACAGACTTTTGAAAATTTGGGGTAGGCATATTGACCCTTAAGACCTAAGTTCGGACCTATGGTGAAGACAAACTATGAGTTGTCCACCCTGGACCTTTTGGCCCATTGGACCATAGTCCATTACCTACCATTTCCACCCAGTGGCTGAAAAAGTATTGCAGTAGGGAACTTTTTACACTCTTTTAAAAATTGGGGTACGGCATTTTTTTTAAATCTAACTTTGGACCCATGGTGAGGACAAACCATGAGTTGTCCCACCTAGACCTTTTGACCCATTGGACCTTAGACCCTGACCTATCATTTGCACCTAGTGGGTAAAAAAGTATTGCCGTAGGGAATTTTTGACAGACTTTTGAAAATTTGGGGTAGGCATGTTGACCCTTAAGACCTAAGTTCGGACCTATGGTAAAGACAAACTATGAGTTGTCCCACCTGGACCTTTTGGCCCATTGGACCCTATTCCATTACCTACTATTTCCACCTAGTGGCTGAAAAAGTATTGCCGTAGGGAATTTTTTACACTCTTTTAAAAATTGGGAACGGCATTTTTTTAAAAATCTAACTTTGGACCCATGGTGAGGACAAACCATGAGTTGTTCCACCTAGATCTTTTGACTCATTGGACCTTAGACCCATACCTATCATTTGCACCTAGTGGGTAAAAAAGTATTGCCGTAGGGAATTTTTGACAGACTTTTGAAAATTTGGGGTAGGCATGTTGACCCTTAAGACCTAAGTTCGGACCTATGGTAAAGACAAACTATAAGTTGTCCTCCCTGGACCTTTTGGCCCATTGGACCCTAATCCATTACCTACCATTTTCACCTAGTGGCTGAAAAATTATTGACGTAGGGAATTTTTTATACTCTTTTAAAAATTGGGGTACGGCATTTTTTTAAAATCTAACTTTGGACCCATGGTGAGGACAAACCATGAGTTGTCCCACCTAGATCTTTTGACCCATTGGACCTTAGACCCTGACCTATCATTTGCACCTAGTGGGTAAAAAAGTATTGCCGTAGGGAATTTTTGACAGACTTTTGAAAATTTGGGTTAGGCATGTTGACCCTTAAGACCTAAGTTCGGACCTATGGTGAAGACAAACTATGAGTTGTCCCACCTGGACCATTTGGCCCATTGGACCCTAGTCCATTTCCTACCATTTCCACCTAGTGGCTGAAAAAGTATTGCAGTAGGGAATTTTTTACACTCTTTTAAAATTTGGGGTACGGCATTTTTTTAAAATCTAACTTTGGACCCATGGTGAGGACAAACCATGAGTTGTCCCACCTAGACCTTTTGACTCATTGGACCTTAGATCCTGACCTATCATTTGCACCTAATGGCTGAAAAAGTATTGCCGTAGGGAATTTTTTACACTCTTTTAAGAATTGGGGTACGGCATTTTTTTTTAAATCTAACTTTGGACACATGGTGAGGACAAACCATGGGTTGTCCCAACTAGACCTTTTGACCCATTAGACCTTAGACCCATACCTATCATTTGCACCCAGTGGGTATAAAAGTATTGCCGTAGGGAATTTTTGACAGACTTTTGAAAATTTAGGGTAGGCATGTTGACCCTTAAGACCTAAGTTCGGACCTATGGTGAAGACAAACTATGAGTTGTCCCACCTGGACCTTTTGGCCCATTGGACCCTAGTCCATTACCTACCATTTCCACCTAGTGGCTGAAAAAGTATTGCCGTACTGAATTTTTTACACTCTTTTAAGAATTGGGGTACGGATTTTTTTTAAATCTAAATTTTGACACAAAAGAAGTCATGGTGAGGACAAACCATGAGTTGTACCAACTATACCTTTTGACCCATTAGACCTTAGACCCATACCTATCATTTGCACCTAGTGGGTAAAAAAAGTATTTCCGTAGGGAATTTTTGACAGACTTTTGAAAATTTGGGGTAGGCATATTGACCCTTAAGACCTAAGTTCGGACCTATGGTGAAGACAAACTATGAGTTGTCCCACCTGGACCTTTTGGCCCATTGGACCCTAGTCCATTACCTACCATTTCCAACCAGTGGCTGAAAAAGTATTGCAGTAGGGAACTTTTTACACTCTTTTAAAAATTGGGGTACGGCATTTTTTTAAAATCTAACTTTGGACCCATGATGAGGACAAACCATGAGTTGTCCCACCTAGTTCTTTTGACCCATTGGACCTTAGACCCTGACCTATCATTTGCACCTAGTGGGTAAAAAAGTATTGCCGTAGGGAATTTTTGACAGACTTTTGAAAATTT
Source organism: Mytilus trossulus (assembly GCF_036588685.1). Lineage (NCBI taxonomy): Eukaryota > Metazoa > Mollusca > Bivalvia > Mytilida > Mytilidae > Mytilus > Mytilus trossulus. The sequence goes on along the minus strand of NC_086384.1, from coordinate 36,638,201 downwards.
GGGTTAGGCATGTTGACCCTTAAGACCTAAGTTCGGACCTATGGTGAAGACAAACTATGAGTTGTCCCACCTGGACCATTTGGCCCATTGGACCCTAGTCCATTTCCTACCATTTCCACCTAGTGGCTGAAAAAGTATTGCAGTAGGGAATTTTTTACACTCTTTTAAAATTTGGGGTACGGCATTTTTTTTAAATCTAACTTTGGACACATGGTGAGGACAAACCATGAGTTGTCCCAACTAGACCTTTTGACCCATTAGACCTTAGACCCATACCTATCATTTGCCCCTAGTGGGTAAAAAAGTATTGCCGTAGGGAATTTTTGCAGACTTTTGAAAATTTGGGGTAGGCATGTTGACCCTTAAGACCTAAGTTCGGACCTATGGTAAAGACAAACTATGAGTTGTCCCACCTGGACCTTTTGGCCCATTGGACCCTAGTCCATTACCTACCATTTCCACCTAGTGGCTGAAAAAGTATTGCAGAAGGGAATTTGCAACACTCTTTTAAAAATTGGGAACGGCATTTTTTAAAAATCTAACTTTGGACCCATGGTGAGGACAAACCATGTGTTGTTCCACCTAGATCTTTTGAGTCATTGGACCTTAGATCCTGACCTATCATTTGCACCTAATGGCTGAAAAAGTATTGCCGTAGGGAATTTGTTACACTCTTTTAAGAATTGGGGTACGGCATTTTTTTTAAATCTAACTTTGGACACATGGTGAGGACAAACCATGAGTTGTCCCAACTAGACCTTTTGACCCATTAGACCTTAGACCCATACCTATCATTTGCACCTAGTGGGTAAAAAAGTATTGCCGTAGGGAATTTTTTACAGACTTTTGAAAATTTGGGGTAGGCATTTTGACCCTTAAGACCTAAGTTCGGACCTATGGTGAAGACAAACTATGAGTTGTCCCACCTGGACCTTTTAGCCCATTGGACCCTATTCCATTACCTACCATTTCCACCTAGTGGCTGAAAAAGTATTGCCGTAGGGAATTTTTAAACTCTTTTAAAAATTTGGGTACGGCATTTAAAAAAAATCTAACTTTGGACCCATGGTGAGGACAAACCATGAGTTGTCCCACCTAGATCTTTGGCCCATTGGACCTTAGACCCATACCTATCATTTGCACCCAGTGGGTATAAAAGTATTGCCGTAGGGAATTTTTGACAGACTTTTGAAAATTTAGGGTAGGCATGTTGACCCTTAAGACCTAAGTTCGGACCTATGGTGAAGACAAACTATGAGTTGTCCCACCTGGACCTTTTGGCCCATTGGACCCTAGTCCATTACCTACCATTTCCACCTAGTGGCTGAAAAAGTATTGCCGTACTGAATTTTTTACACTCTTTTAAGAATTGGGGTACGGATTTTTTTTAAATCTAGCTTTGGACACAAAAGAAGTCATGGTGAGGACAAACCATGAGTTGTACCAACTATACCTTTTGACCCATTAGACCTTAGACCCATACCTATCATTTGCACCTAGTGGGTAAAAAAAGTATTTCCGTAGGGAATTTTTGACAGACTTTTGAAAATTTGGGGTAGGCATATTGACCCTTAAGACCTAAGTTCGGACCTATGGTGAAGACAAACTATGAGTTGTCCCACCTGGATCTTTTGGCCCATTGGACCCTAGTCCATTACCTACCATTTCCACCCAGTGGCTGAAAAAGTATTGCAGTAGGGAACTTTTTACACTCTTTTAAAAATTGGGGTACGGCATTTTTTTAAAATCTAACTTTGGACCCATGATGAGGACAAACCATAAGTTGTCCCACCTAGTTCTTTTGACCCATTGGACCTTAGACCCTGACCTATCATTTGCACCTAGTGGGTAAAAAAGTATTGCCGTAGGGAATTTTTGACAGACTTTTGAAAATTTGGGTTAGGCATGTTGACCCTTAAGACCTAAGTTCGGACCTATGGTGAAGACAAACTATGAGTTGTCCCACCTGGACCATTTGGCCCATTTGACCCTAGTCCATTTCCTACCATTTCCACCTAGTGGCTAAAAAAGTATTGCCGTAGGGAATTTTTTTACACTCTTTTAAAAATTGGGGTACGGCATTTAAAAAAAATCTTACTTTGGACCCATGGTGAGGACAAACCATGAGTTGTCCCACCTAGATCTTTTGACGCATTGGACCTTAGACCCATACCTATCATTTGCACCCAGTGGATAAAAAAGTATTGCCGTAGGGAATTTTTGACAGACTTTTGAAAATTTGGGTTAGGCATGTTGACCATTAAGACCTAAGTTCGGACCTATGGTGAAGACAAACTATGAGTTGTCCCACCTGGACCATTTGGCCCATTGGACCCTAGTCCATTTCCTACCATTTCCACCTAGTGGCTGAAAAAGTATTGCCGTAGGGAATTTTTACACTCTTTTAAAAATTGGGGTACGGCATTTAAAAAAAATCTAACTTTGGACCCATGGTGAGGACAAACCATGAGTTGTCCCACCTAGATCTTTTGACGCATTGGACCTTAGACCCTGACCTATCATTTGCACCTAATGGGTAAAAAAGTATTGCCGTAGGGAATTTTTGACAGACTTTTGAAAATTTGGGTTAGGCATGTTGACCCTTAAGACCTAAGTTCGGACCTATGGTGAAGACAAACTATGAGTTGTCCCACCTGGACCATTTGGCCCATTTGACCCTAGTCCATTTCCTACCATTTCCACCTAGTGGCAGAAAAAGTATTGCCGTAGGGAATTTTTACACTCTTTTAAAAATTGGGGTACGGCATTTAAAAAAAATCTAACTTTGGACCCATGGTGAGGACAAACCATGAGTTGTCCCACCTAGATCTTTTGACGCTTTGGACCTTAGACCCATACCTATCATTTGCACCCAGTGGATAAAAAAGTATTGCCGTAGGGAATTTTTGACAGACTTTTGAAAATTTGGGTTAGGCATGTTGACCATTAAGACCTAAGTTCGGACCTGTGGTGAAGACAAACTATGAGTTGTCCCACCTGGACCTTTTGGCCCATTGGACCCTATTCCATTACCTACCATTTCCACCTAGTGGCTGAAAAAGTATTGCCGTAGGGAATTTTTACACTCTTTTAAAAATTGGGGTACGGCATTTAAAAAAAATCTAACTTTGGACCCATGGTGAGGACAAACCATGAGTTGTCCCACCTAGACCTTTTGACCCATTGGACCTTAGACCCTGACCTATCATTTGCACCTAGTGGGTAAAAAAGTATTGCCGTAGGGAATTTTTGACAGACTTTTGAAAATTTGGGGTAGGCATGTTGACCCTTAAGACCTAAGTTCGGACCTATGGTGAAGACAAACTATGAGTTGTTCCACCTGGACCTTTTGGCCCATTGGACCCTAGTCCATTACCTACCATTTCCACCTAGTGGCTGAAAACGACTTTCAAGGACGGTAGGATTCACAGTGTTAAGATTTGATATTTAGGAAACAATTGTGTCTAATAAATTGAATTAGGGATGGTGGTTGGGGTAACCTAAATTGATCTTTTTTATTGTTGGGATGAAGACATGGATCCAATCGCGGACAAGGAGTAAGTTGTTAAAAATTTCAAAGCACTGTGAGGTATTACCACAATGAACCACCTTTGATGGTACTCCCGGTTTAGGAAAGATCAGTTGGTTGAGTTGATTGTAACAAAAGAAACCAACCTTAGATATCAGCGTCGTCCGAAACCCCAGACAAAAAAACTTGGGTTGAAAGGTATTAGAAGGCTGTCGATAGTGTATCCGCCAACGAAAGCCTTGAAAGAAGCATTTAATACCTAAAAGATTACCCCCATTATTGATATGGATGTGCAAACTTTCCTTGACGTCTCCCAAATGTCACTGGAGGAACTTAAAACAAATTGGACATTGAAAGAAGCAAAAATCAATGTGGTGCTACACTGTACCTTTGTGAATATTAATCCAACAGGTAATGCAGATGATAAGAACAAGGGATACTTTCACTCGAGATTTTCACCGAGGTCACGAACTTAGCTGAAACCCTTGATTAGATGGACAAAAATATCAAAGTAAAGATTGCCCAGTGAACCTCTGAAAAATGTGGCCGAACATTGAAAGGAATTGTAAAACTTCAAGTCAATATTAACAAACACCGGCCGCTGGGAGGGTCACAGTACTTTGAAAGAAGGCTGTAAACAATACGAAAAAAACAACTGATGAGGATTGTTTTAAGTGGGCCATGCTTTCGGCCATGACGAGATAGACCCAAAACATACAGACATGATAACACAGTACAACTGTGGCAGGAAGAGCTCAATCTGGAAAAAGATGTAGTTCTCGGTCAGCCTTAAGGGTTTTGATAAGTTGTAGAAGGTCAATTCAACCCTGACAGTCAATGTATTATAAATTAACGACAATGAAGTATACCCGCTGCGCATATCAGACGTTAGCGAACAGCGGGAGAGAGACATCAACTTGCTGCTGATAAAAAAGTCTTGGCTGGTGTTGAGCCAGACTTCGGACCACAATTGTGAGACCCACCTGTGCTACAGGTTCATGAACCAGTTTACATTAAAGAAGTCCTTGAGGCCCACAAAGAGTGTTGCGTCAAACACAAGTCGGTTAAGATCGAGCTGCCCAAGCTAATTAAGGAAGGGACCTACCAGACATTTGACAACACTCACTTGATAGGAGTCCCTGTCGTGGTGTTTGCGGAATTTTAGTGTTTAACCGAGAAGGTTGAAACCAGGATTGATAAACCACATACGAAAGCCTACCAAAAGCACACGCCTTCGTGTTTCTGCTACCACATCAAATGCTTTGACGACAACGTGTATACCAGGGCACCAGTTCTGTATTTCATGCAAAAGCCGGGAGAAGATGTGGCACAGGTCTTTATTGAATGCCTTGAGAAAGAAAATCAAGGTCATTTACACCTTAAACTATCTTATGAAGCATATGGTCTTGACGAAAGAGGACAAGAAAACCACCAGGAGGCCACAGTGCTGGTTGTGTGATTGTTCGCTTGGTGAGGACAAGATGAGGGATTACTGCGACTTTACCGAAAATACAGGGGCGCAGCACATAACCAGTGTAACCTGAAGTACAAAATGTCAAAGTGTATACCTGTATTTTTCACAATTTGGCCGGGTATGATAGTTATCTGTTCATTAAGAACCTGGAATCGACACTGGGGCAGCTCACATGCATTCCCAATTCGGAGGAAAAGTAAATCTCGTTTAGGAAGACATTCCAGGTGAGCAGGTACAAGATCAAAGACGGGGAAATGAAACCCCTCCATCAGAGTTTGAGGTCTGGCCAGTCTCAAATTTATTATTGCGAGTCTGAATAGCTTGGTAAACTCAAGTCCAACAGCAGCCTTCAAGAATAATCTGAAGGTATTTGGTAGAGGAGCGTTTGATCCCGAATTGTACAAAAACGGTTGGAAACTAACACTGCGCGAGGTCACAAACAGGCGTTATCTAGAATATATTGTGTCATACCGCGAATATTTTGAGCTGGGAAGCAAGCTTATCAAAGGGAAGAAGCTGGACAAGAACGCACATCTGACACTGATACAGGGCCACCTTGCGCAGAAGTGTCAAACCTACATATCTATCCTGGTACTGTCACGACAATGGTATCAACTGCGCCGGGCTCGACGCCTGCATTGCGAAGAGTACATGGCAGATAAGATTGTATACACGGGAAATGTCTGGGACTACGCCAAGGCACATCTTTCGGCCATTATTAATGGGACTGAGTGGGAGGCAGGCCAATGTTGCACTAAAGGATCCGAAATGGTATCAGGAGTGAGACATATCACACACTATATTGTTGAATTGCAGCCGTACCTTTATGAGCAGGCGAAAAACTCAAAGGAATGTAGGGGCACCGACTACAACATCGATGGAAGTACGGTGAACTACTAGTATGTAATTTGTAGTTTGAAGAACAAGGTACTTACGGTGGCGTTTGATTACTTGACAGAACAGGATATTGAAGTTGAAAAACTTGTAATTGACGATATCGTGCTTTAAAAGGACAATGTGCCACCAGAACGATTTTCTTGGGTGCTCGCCGTTTGTTCATAGAATGTCAAGGAGGTCATGTGGTGTAAAATCATCTTCACCAGACATGGATGAAGGCTATGATATACCAGGTGAAGTGCCGGCCATGGAGGAAAGTTTACTCTTGCGACAGAGTGTGTACCCTGTTGATTATATGGATGGTGTGCAAGCAACTTGAGTAAACCGAGCAAGACGAAACATCATTGATGGCAGCGTTCGATTCGCTGACAAGACAATGTATTGAATTTGGATCGCTGGAGGTCAATGGCAGCACGATCAACCAGGACAATGTGCTCACATAGAGTCAAGAAAGTCATGGATGAAGGTAATGATAAAGCTGTTGACGCGCCGCGGAAGTCTCTTGATGAATGTTTACTCTTGCGAAAGGGTGTGTACCCTTATGACTATGTGGATGGGTTTGAAAATCTCCAGGAGACCGAGTTGCCACCCAGTGAAGAATTCTACAATACCATCACCGGTGAGGGAGTAATCCAGGCAGACTATGAACTAATAGGCACAGCAAGTGTGTGAAAAGAGATGGATATCACAAGCATGAGAGAGTATCATGACTTGTATCTGAAAACGGATGTACTCTTGCTGTGCGATGTGTTTGAGAACTTCAGAGATGTATACTTGAAGCATTAGGAACTTGATCCCGCGTGGTACCTAACGGCACCCATATTTGCCTATGATGCGACATTGAAAACTACCGTACCAGTTGTGAAACCTAAAATTATCTCGTACCCTGACATGCCTCTGATGCTTGAAAAGGGATCAGAGGTGGGATAACAGTCGCGACGCAGCGGTTTACCAAAGTCAACAACCCTTATGTCGAAGGATTCAATGCCGACAAGCCCACCAACTACTTGATGTATGCGGATGCGTATAACCTGTATGAATGGGATATGAGTAGCTATCCACCGACCGGTGGCTTTGAATGGATTAACACCGACTTAACCAACCTTGGAGACCCTTGCAGTAGAGACGACCAAGGATTTATATTGGAGGTAGACATCGAATATCTCAAGGAACTTCATGACTACCACAATGACTACTCGCTTGCCCCGGAAACTGTACAGCTGAACAAAGTAAAGAATCTGGTGCCAAACCTCGGAGACAAACTGAGGTATGTTGTACACTACGTCAACCTAAAACAGTACTTGCGCTCAGGCTCAAGATCAGAAAACCACACGGTAATAAGTTTTAACCAGACCATATGGCTGAAGATTTAAATAGATCTAACCACCGCGCTCAGAGCCGTTGCCACCACTAACTTTGAAAAAGACTTTTTCAAGCTCATGAACAATGCGGTGTCGGAAAGGCAATAGAAAATATCCGCAAGACGGTTGACGTCCGAATGGTTACCAACGAGAAAAAAAGTGATAAAGCTCGTCACCAAGCTCAATTTTGATCGCCGAGTTAACTTGAGTGAGTATCTTGCAGCCATGCACATGCGTAAGACCAAATATACTTTGACAAGCCAATTTACCTAGACATACCTAAGACCTTAATAGCGGACTATGTTTACAAGTACCTAAAGCCAACCTACCGTGACAAGACAACCATCTGTTACACCGACAGTATCGTTTACAATGCCGAACCTCCAGATGCCTACAAAGACATTAACAAACACGGGCGGCAGAAGTTCGGCACATTCAACTATCCAAGTGACCACACTTCCGGTATAAAATCAGGTCTGAACAGGAAAATTCTTGGAATATTCTAGGATGAATGAGCCGGAGTCCCCATGATTGAGTCTTGGATTGCAGTCAAAGATATACGCGCTCAAGGTTGGCATGCGCAAAGCGAAGAGGGTTTAATGGGTAAAGAAGTGCATCGTCAAAAATGACCTTTGAAAACTACAAAGGATGCCTTGATAAGCACACAGTGAGCTACCGGATTATGAATACATAATCAAAAGTCATAGGCATCAGATATATACACTTGAGTGTCACAAGAGAGCCCTATAAGCCAACGATGACAACCGTAAATAAATGAGCGGCATATGGGTGCATAATCTAGTTCTCCCCTACAAACCCCTTTCAAACACTTAGCTCAAACAGGCTGTAACCATCAAAAAAATTCAATACTGTCGGGGTGCGGTCATGCCTGATACACTACTACCAAAGGTCTGACACACCAAATGTGGAACCTTAACCACGACAGCTGGAAGGATCGTGCAACGCACTTGGCGTGTTGGTAAAAGCGGACCGTGTTGGTAAAAGCAGACCGACAAAGTATTACTTTGACTCTTATAGAGTGCCAACGCCCGACGAGATGGTAGACTATTTGTAGCCTGAGATCCTTTTCAAAACTGATGAACAACAGACGCGAGGGGATGTGGTGTGTGGTCACTTCTTTCTGTTCGTGTTGAAGATGCTGACAATGGGAAAGTCGTGGAAAATGCATTTTTTTCGCTCTATAAATAAATGGATAAGTTTGAATCCAATGCAAGACAGTGCATATCCGTCTGGTGAATCGTGCAGCATTTCGATATGAACGACAATCGCATTACTAGCCTATGATATCCCAAGGACAGCTTGGATGCTGTGACAAAACGGTGGGTGACCAAGCAGTTGAAAGATGGTATAAAAGACAACAATTAGCAAGAGGCTGCGCTAGAAGCGATCGTGAAACAGCTCCCGAGGACATGAAAAAACACCTTGTTGGTATCGCTAAAAAGTGGGAAAGTGTCTACCTTGCGGCACAAGAACTAGTGACCAAAGGATGGTATATGAAAATAACTATGTGGATCTAAGCATGCATGGCGGTTCTAGAAAAACTCAATACCATCGAATTGAAGGTGAAGTCTTATCACACGACGGACAGGAGACGGCGCGAATCGAATCTCATATCTGAGGAGGACCTGCGCAACTATATTATAACACAGCAGTTTTTTTCAAGTCATATGAACTAGTCTACTCATCCGCAGCTTTAACCAAAGAGTTGAACGCAATTTGAATACCATTTGGAAGGCATTCCGCACCGTCAACCCCTTCTTGTTTTTGAGTGGTATCAGTCAGACATTTTTGGAGATGACATCGATAAATTCCCAGTCGAATTTATTTTTCGCAATCAGAAGGTTTATCATCGCTGTTGAGCAACATAATCCTGTGCCTTGGATGACTCGAGTACGATCAATTGTACGCCTTCTGGAAATGATTCACCAGCTCATCTACCGGCTGTTGCAGCAAGCGCTGGGAACAGGCTTCACTCAGGAAGATATCCTAAACCTCGTACAGTGCAAAGGCAAGTCACCCTACTCGTTGATCGATGTGGTCAACGCCTTACCACCACCACGACACCCGAGTGATATCGAAACTTTTCTTCGAGCAAAGGAGCGATGAACTAATCCCGGAAACTCGACCAAACCTCATTGTGTTCGACGACTTGATGCTTAGATATGAAAACTACTACGTGAGTGGTCGCCACAACATTGATTGTTTTTAATTGTGACAGAACTACTTCAACGGCCCCCTAGGCTATCCGGGAGAATGCCAATGTCCTATGCTTCTTCTAGCATGATGCTAAGAATTTCGAAAAAATCCGACGAGATCACTGCAACAATCTCACCAAGGAATAGTTTGGTCCAAAAGAGTGTAAACATTGCTGGTCAAAAACCTATGGATGTGTAACCATCGATATTAAAAGCACCAAGGCAAATGGAAAATATCGATGCAATTTGATGAGTTTTATAGTATCAATAATGAATTGTTACAAAGATAACCCCTCGAAGTAAAAGGATTCAGAGTTCCTAGAGCATTCATTGTCAGATATTGAAAAGGAACTGGAGCTAGAGTTCGATCTCCAGCCAAAGAAATACGAATGGCCCAGCAAATGTTAATTTGAGTCGGCCCCGGGCAAGGTATGAAGACTGTGTTATAAGTGTGGTTGGATTGTGTTTCATTATTTATGTCCCGATATGGATGAAAGTCTGTTGAATTGGCTATAAACATAATGGAAGTTCCCAACGCCAACAACAACCCCAATGCCCACCAAGACTAGTTTCGGTCATCAGTGCAATCACCGATGCAAACCGCGTAAAGACGTATGTCTCAGACACAGGAATCTTCAGAAGATGTGCATTCGACCCACGCTTGAACCATCGCATATAAGCGATCGACCTGGGTCGACTTGGTATTCGAACCAATACTATTGGGGCGTTCGATGCATTCAAAGGCGTTCACACCAACCCTTAGGTGCGTTAGAATGCGTTCTTTCAAACCTTTGAAGGCGTTCGAATCCGTTCACACCAACGCCTAGGGGAGTTTGTTCCAACGCTATGAATACATGACGTTCATCAAAATTTCATTCCCGAAGCAGCGGGATGATAGTCCAAATAATCATGACGTCTTGAAAGGCTATTATAGTTCTTCTTTGACGCCTTACATCGACGTCATAACGCCAAACTCATATATTCAGTTGGACTTTGAGAAGGAATTTACTGCTTTATTAAAACGTTTAGCTGATTTCTCCTAAAGATGCTTCATTTTAGTTGTATAAAATATATTTTTGAACCAAACTGGGTACATTTTCACTGACCTGAATTTTCGGATAATGTTAAACAATGGTTCCGGAAATTCGGGTTTTACCGAGTTTGGTGTAAAAAATATTTTATAATCTCCTTAAAGGAAATCGGACAAACGTTTTAAAAAATGCAGTCGACATGTTCCCGCCTCGGATGGAATTGTTCCTTATATTATTATTTTTGTAGGGATTAATTGGAAATATTTTGCACAAACAAACACATAAAAGGTAAGAATTTTTATATATGCATTTTGTTTTAGCCTTCAATGAAAATTTGATGGCTAAATTGGGTCTCAAAGTTGAGAGCAAAATATGCTCTCAAAGTCCAACCGAAAATGGCGGCTCCAGCATTATGACGTCGATGTAAGGCGTAAAAAAAAACTATAATAGCCTTTCAAGACGTCATAATTATTTGGACTAGCGGGATGCACTCTCAAAGGAACTTGCATGTAACTAAGCGGAGCATTCAATCCTGTAACATGCAGCACCGCCTTGACAGGATTGGACCTTTCCAAAGTGTTTAAGCCTGAGGTTGAGGCTCAGCGGATAGCAGTTCGCATATAAGCGATCGACCTGGGTCGACTTGGTATTCGAACCAATACTATTGGTGCGTTCGATGCATTCAAAGGCGTTCACACCAACCCTTAGGTGCGTTAGAATGCGTTCTTTCAAACCTTTGAAGGCGTTCGAATCCGTTCACACCAACGCCTAGGGGAGTTTGTTCCAACGCTATGAATACATGACGTTCATCAAAATTCCATTCCCGAAGCAGCGGGATGATAGTCCAAATAATCATGACGTCTTGAAAGGCTATTATAGTTCTTCTTTGACGCCTTACATCGACGTCATAACGCCAAACTCATATATTCAGTTGGACTTTGAGAAGGAATTTACTGCTTTATTAAAACGTTTAGCTGATTTCTCCTAAAGATGCTTCATTTTAGTTGTATAAAATATATTTTTGAACCAAACTGGGTACATTTTCACTGACCTGAATTTTCGGATAATGTTAAACAATGGTTCCGGAAATTCGGGTTTTACCGAGTTTGGTGTAAAAAATATTTTATAATCTCCTTAAAGGAAATCGGACAAACGTTTTAAAAAATGCAGTCGACATGTTCCCGCCTCGGATGGAATTGTTCCTTATATTATTATTTTTGTAGGGATTAATTGGAAATATTTTGCACAAACAAACACATAAAAGGTAAGAATTTTTATATATGCATTTTGTTTTAGCCTTCAATGAAAATTTGATGGCTAAATTGGGTCTCAAAGTTGAGAGCAAAATATGCTCTCAAAGTCCAACCGAAAATGGCGGCTCCAGCATTATGACGTCGATGTAAGGCGTAAAAAAAAACTATAATAGCCTTTCAAGACGTCATAATTATTTGGACTAGCGGGATGCACTCTCAAAGGAACTTGCATGTAACTAAGCGGAGCATTCAATCCTGTAACATGCAGCACCGCCTTGACAGGATTGGACCTTTCCAAAGTGTTTAAGCCTGAGGTTGAGGCTCAGCGGATAGCAGTTTAAAAAATCACAAAAACATTGAAGATTTACCTCCAGTTGTGCCAGCCCTCCCTTCTCCAACGCCCGAGTTTGCCGACCCTTTACCCATTGCACCACCTAAAGACACCGTCCTCGGACCTTGAGCACAGCAGTATTTGCAGCTCAGTATGCCGACCACAACCTTGGATTCTGAAAACGATGGTTTCTTCATCCAAAGTTTATCAGTTACTTTTGACGGCGATGATATTTTCCTGAATGGTGAGGTACAAAGGAACCCTTGGCCTCTGGGAACGCATGGTGAAAAAGAAACCAGATGCCTTCGACGATGACGACCTTGACGACTGCAGAGATCCTGAAAAGTGCCGGTGCCATGTATCAAGGCAATTCCTCCCTCTTGAAAACCGCAAAGGAAATCGTATCCCACATCTACCAGAGGGATAAGTTTGGCAGTGGGCTGCCAGCCGTGTTTCCTCCTGCCAACTTCAAGCAACTTCTTGATCGCTTGGAACTGCGTTCTGCAGCTAACGAGCAGTAAATAATGGTGTGCGCAACGAAGTTGTGTCGATTATTGATGCTATGAAAAAGGGTAGACATATCAGCATTGAGGAATATAAGGCGCTTCATCGTAGCATCATATAGATAAATGTTGCAAATAAAAAAAGGTTACGCACGAAAGTACGACTACGGTGATAGAGGACTGTTTGACACAGTAGCATTGAAAGGTGTTGAAAAAGGGGCCGCCTAAACTGTCGACCATGTGGTTGGTAAAGTGGTATAAACCATCTACCACTTCGTCAACGCTAAAAATACATACATTATGTCTAAAATCCTTACAATCACCGAAGGATTGACTTTCGATGAAAGTCTCCAGGGATTTATCAGGTTCATGAATACTGGTGCCAACCTGGATAATCAAGGTGCTATCCTAATCAATATCGAAACCCAAGACTTATAACTTCATCCCGCTGAAAGTTATCTTTTGGTAGAGGGGCAACTGCAAAAGAACGACAGTAGTGCATATGCTGATGCAGATCTAGTGTCTCTCTTTTACAATGGAATCATGTTTCTCTTCTCTGAGGCCAGCTAATCGAACATATCAATAACCCAGGCGTTGCCACTACCATGTTAGAAATTTTGATTTATCACGACTATTTCTCCAAATATCAAGGTCTCAAACAGCTGTGGTGCAAAGATTCATCTACCGAAGCTGAGATCGATAACAGGGTTCGCAGCACGTCATGATCAAATTATCCGCAAACCTGCCAACAAAGGAGCTTTTTCATTCACCATACCCCTGAGACACATTTTCGGCTTTTCAGACGACTACGACAAGATCGCATGCATTGTCACTAGTGCGCGTGATTCAGACGCCGATGCCATGCACTGAGCCGCCGCAGTTAACTATGTGGCAAAAAATATTCTGAGTCAGATCTCTTGGTTCGTTCCTCACGTCACCCCATCAGACGAAAACAAGATGTGGCTGTACAAAACCACACAAAGTAAAAGTAAAATCGACTGTGGATTTCGCATGAGGCAGTGTAATTCTATCGCCATTCTCAAAAACACACAATTCAACTGGCGCCTATCTGCCACAAGTGGTACTTAAAAGACAAGATATAAAATCGTTTCCATCCAAACCGACAAAAGTGTGGATAAGACCCATGACGCCGCCGTCTGCGATCACTGTCGATTGCGGAACATCCATATTACTTTCAACGCTGAACGCTACCCAGCCGTCGTATTTAATGCCGGTTTCACCCAAAATAGGGTAGCCAGAGTGTTCAAGGTGGCTGCAGACATCAGAAAGAAACTCTACAACATGGTCACCCTCCTCAGTTACGGCGGCGTCAACACCGATACCTCTGATTGCACAGGCTTATAACCGGTGTTTGCCATCTATGCAAGTCATCAGTCCAAGCGGCTTAAAGAATTCACGGTGGACATGCAGATACGGGCCGAATTCGATCACAATGTTTACGCCAACACCGAAGCATTTGCACTTGGAATCTCCGACAGAGTTCTTTACTTCGAATCTGACGGACACAAGATAAACGTCGTGTTTGAAGCCTGAAAATAAATGAACAACATTATTTTGCAGCAATTCGTAAGTGAAACCGATCTAAAGCAGGAGTTCTCGTTCATAGTATCCGGAAACCATAGCCAAGTTCATACCCGCTTCAATCCACTACAAATTAGAAAGGATTATGAGATGTCATTGGTAAATCATGAAACCTACTACGTATACTCCATTCCCAACATTCACACAGGTTCCTATGGCATCAACGATGAAATACAACGACAGCTGCGGCTCAACAAACACAAAGCCAAAATCATTATCGATGCAAATCGAGAAACCCTAAGCGCAACAATAACTCTCGCCAGGCACTACGAAGAAGATTTCAACTTAACAAATAGCCGCAACACCGTCTTGGGATTAGAACGGCAAATTTACACCTACGATAGGGCTATACAGAAGGGGAACATATTGTTAATATCATCAACATCATCAGCATCCAGCTGGCAAATAGCGGTATAATCTATGGGAGCTATGTTAATGGAAAGCAGTAATCCACCATCTGCAGTTTCTTTCCCGGTGTCGATCCTGGTATGAAGAACCCCCAAAAAACTGGTGTACTTACCAGTGAGCCTGCAAACCATCAATCGCATGTGCACTTATCTCACCGATCAGGATGGTGACCCCATCAAACTCCGCGGGAAAACACACTATCCATTTTCATCTTCTAAGGGAATAAATAAATAACTTATCACGATAATGGTTTGAAAGGTCAAGTAAATAAACGACACTGGACTGCCAAGAAGGGCTGTCAAGTCTCCATTTGTTTGTCCCATGCACACCTGTAATGCGAACACAAGATGTGGCTCACCTCTCGGCAGGTTCAAAAAATTATCAAACTTCTTCACAAAGTTACTGGTGTTATTAATCTGAAGCTGAGTACAACGCAGATAAAGAAAACATGCAAAAAGTAGATGGATATCTACCCATGTTCGCAGGGTTGGCAATGCGGGCATTTCACCTGGTATCTAAAACAATTCTATCTGCCTTGGGTATTGGAAACTTGATTGCTTTGGGTGGTGACCGTGTACCCGTCAACAAGGTATTGGGATCATGATTTTACCTGAAACTTGGTGGATGCGTTTGAAATTTTTAGATATTTTAATTCTGGTGATGATGAGTTTATTTGTACATCGAATCTAGTAACGATCTCTACGGTAACCTCAAACCCTAAAAACGCCCGATACACCAATGGTGATGGACTTTATTTGAGGCGTGCACGTGGTCAGCAACGACAAAGCCAGTCTGATATTAGGTGCTACCAGCACCTTCAAAGATATCCCTCCTCGGTATGCTCCTATAAATAAATGAATGATTCAGATTCTGGGTACCGGCAACTAAAGATTTCTACCTTCTCAGCCTTATTCTCTCTCTGATCAGACATACCTTGTGTTTAGTATGTGGCTTTTTTCTCTTTTCTTTCACAAAGGCAAATTGGTAAGTAATAATACAAGTTCAAATTGGCAAAAAGCCCAGGTGTAAATAATAGGTAATGGTCTAAGGTACAATGGGTCAAAAGGCTTAGGTGGGACAACTCATGGTTTGTCCTCACCATGGATCCAAAGTTAGATTTAAAAAAAAATGCCGTACATCAATTTTTAAAAGAGTGTAAAAAATTTCCTACGGCAATACTTTTTCAGCCACTAGGTGGAAATGGCAGAAAATGGACTAAAGGTCCAATGGGTCAAAAGGTCCAGGTGGGACAACTCATGGTTTGTCCTCACCATGGGTCCAAAGTGAGATTTTAAAAAAATGCCGTCCCCAATTTTTAAAAGAGTGTAAAAAATTCCCTACGGCAATACTTTTTCAGCCACTAGGTTGAAATGGTAGGTTATGGGCTAGGGTCCAATGGGCCAAAAGGTCCAGGTGGGACAACTCATAGTTTGTCTTCACCATAGGTCCGAACTTAGGTCTTAAGGGTCATTATGCCTACCCCAAATTTTCAAAAGTCTGTCAAAACTTCCCTACGGCAATACTTTTTTTACCCACTAGGTGCAAATGATAGGTAAGGGTCTAAGGTTCAATGGGTCAAAAGGTCCAGGTGGGACAACTCATGGTTTGTCCTCACCATGGGTCCAAAGTTAGATTTTAAAAAAATGCCATCCCCAATTTTTAAAAGAGTGTAAAAAAATCCCTACGGCAATACTTTTTTCAGCCAATAGGTGGAAATGGTAGGTTATGGGCTAGGGTCCAATGGGCCAAAAGGTCCAGGTGGGACAACTCATAGTTTGTCTTCACCATAGGTCCGAACTTAGGTCTTAAGGGTCATTATGCCTACCCCAAATTTTCAAAAGTCTGTCAAAAATTCCCTACGGCAATACTTTTTTACCCACTAGGTGCAAATGATAGGTAAGGGTCTAGGGTTCAATGGGTCAAAAGGTCCAGGTGGGACAACTCATGGTTTGTCCTCACCATGGGTCCAAAGTTAGATTTTTAAAAAATGCCGTCCCCAATTTTTAAAAGAGTGTAAACAATTCCCTACGGCAATACTTTTTCAGGCACTAGGTGGAAATGGTAGGTAATGGGCTAGGGTCCAATGGGCCAAAAGGTCCAGGTGGGACAACTCATAGTTTGTCTTCACCATAGGTCCGAACTTAGGTCTTAAGGGTCATTATGCCTACCCCAAATTTTCAAAAGTCTGTCAAAAATTCCCTACGGCAATACTTTTTTACCCACTAGGTGCAAATGATAGGTAAGGGTCTAAGGTTCAATGGGTCAAAAGGTCCAGGTGGGACAACTCATGGTTTGTCCTCACCATGGGTCCAAAGTTAGATTTTAAAAAAATGCCGTCCCCAATTTTTAAAAGAGTGTAAAAAAATCCCTTCGGCAATACTTTTTCAGCCAATAGGTGGAAATGGTAGGTTATGGGCTAGGGTCCAATGGGCCAAAAGGTCCAGGTGGGACAACTCATAGTTTGTCTTCACCATAGGTCCGAACTTAGGTCTTAAGGGTCATTATGCCTACCCCAAATTTTCAAAAGTCTGTCAAAAATTCCCTACGGCAATACTTTTTTACCCACTAGGTGCAAATGATAGGTAAGGGTCTAGGGTTCAATGGGTCAAAAGGTCCAGGTGGGACAACTCATGGTTTGTCCTCACCATGGGTCCAAAGTTAGATTTTTAAAAAATGCCGTCCCCAATTTTTAAAAGAGTGTAAACAATTCCCTACGGCAATACTTTTTCAGGCACTAGGTGGAAATGGTAGGTAATGGGCTAGGGTCCAATGGGCCAAAAGGTCCAGGTGGGACAACTCATAGTTTGTCTTCACCATAGGTCCGAACTTAGGTCTTAAGGGTCATTATGCCTACCCCAAATTTTCAAAAGTCTGTCAAAAATTCCCTACGGCAATACTTTTTTACCCACTAGGTGCAAATGATAGGTAAGGGTCTAAGGTTCAATGGGTCAAAAGGTCCAGGTGGGACAACTCATGGTTTGTCCTCACCATGGGTCCAAAGTTAGATTTAAAAAAAATGCCGTCCCCAATTTTTAAAAGAGTGTAAAAAAATCCCTACGGCAATACTTTTTCAGCCACTAGGTGGAAATGGTAGGTTATGGGCTAGGGTCCAATGGGCCAAAAGGTCCAGGTGGGACAACTCATAGTTTGTCTTCACCATAGGTCCGAACTTAGGTCTTAAGGGTCATTATGCCTACCCCAAATTTTCAAAAGTCTGTCAAAAATTCCCTACGGCAATACTTTTTTACCCACTAGGTGCAAATGATAGGTAAGGGTCTAGGGTTCAATGGGTCAAAAGGTCCAGGTGGGACAACTCATGGTTTGTCCTCACCATGGGTCCAAAGTTAGATTTTTAAAAAATGCCGTCCCCAATTTTTAAAAGAGTGTAAAAAATTCCCTACGGCAATACTTTTTCAGGCACTAGGTGGAAATGGTAGGTAATGGGCTAGGGTCCAATGGGCCAAAAGGTCCAGGTGGGACAACTCATAGTTTGTCTTCACCATAGGTCCGAACTTAGGTCTTAAGGGTCATTATGCCTACCCCAAATTTTCAAAAGTCTGTCAAAAATTCCCTACGGCAATACTTTTTTACCCACTAGGTGCAAATGATAGGTAAGGGTCTAAGGTTCAATGGGTCAAAAGGTCCAGGTGGGACAACTCATGGTTTGTCCTCACCATGGGTCCAAAGTTAGATTTTTAAAAAATGCCGTCCCCAATTTTTAAAAGAGTGTAAAAAAATCCCTACGGCAATACTTTTTCAGCCACTAGGTGGAAATGGTAGGTTATGGGCTAGGGTCCAATGGGCCAAAAGGTCCAGGTGGGACAACTCATAGTTTGTCTTCACCATAGGTCCGAACTTAGGTCTTAAGGGTCATTATGCCTACCCCAAATTTTCAAAAGTCTGTCAAAAATTCCCTACGGCAATACTTTTTTACCCACTAGGTGCAAATGATAGGTAAGGGTCTAGGGTTCAATGGGTCAAAAGGTCCAGGTGGGACAACTCATGGTTTGTCCTCACCATGGGTCCAAAGTTAGATTTTTAAAAAATGCCGTCCCCAAATTTTAAAAGAGTGTAAAAAATTCCCTACGGCAATACTTTTTCAGGCACTAGGTGGAAATGGTAGGTAATGGGCTAGGGTCCAATGGGCCAAAAGGTCCAGGTGGGACAACTCATAGTTTGTCTTCACCATAGGTCCGAACTTAGGTCTTAAGGGTCATTATGCCTACCCCAAATTTTCAAAAGTCTGTCAAAAATTCCCTACGGCAATACTTTTTTACCCACTAGGTGCAAATGATAGGTAAGGGTCTAAGGTTCAATGGGTCAAAAGGTCCAGGTGGGACAACTCATGGTTTGTCCTCACCATGGGTCCAAAGTTAGATTTTTAAAAAATGCCGTCCCCAATTTTTAAAAGAGTGTAAAAAAATCCCTACGGCAATACTTTTTCAGCCACTAGGTGGAAATGGTAGGTTATGGGCTAGGGTCCAATGGGCCAAAAGGTCCAGGTGGGACAACTCATAGTTTGTCTTCACCATAGGTCCGAACTTAGGTCTTAAGGGTCATTATGCCTACCCCAAATTTTCAAAAGTCTGTCAAAAATTCCCTACGGCAATACTTTTTTACCCACTAGGTGCAAATGATAGGTAAGGGTCTAAGGTTCAATGGGTCAAAAGGTCCAGGTGGGACAACTCATGGTTTGTCCTCACCATGGGTCCAAAGTTAGATTTTTAAAAAATGCCGTCCCCAAATTTTAAAAGAGTGTAAAAAAATCCCTACGGCAATACTTTTTCAGCCACTAGGTGGAAATGGTAGGTTATGGGCTAGGGTCCAATGGGCCAAAAGGTCCAGGTGGGACAACTCATAGTTTGTCTTCACCATAGGTCCGAACTTAGGTCTTAAGGGTCATTATGCCTACCCCAAATTTTCAAAAGTCTGTCAAAAATTCCCTACGGCAATACTTTTTTACCCACTAGGTGCAAATGATAGGTAAGGGTCTAGGGTTCAATGGGTCAAAAGGTCCAGGTGGGACAACTCATGGTTTGTCCTCACCATGGGTCCAAAGTTAGATTTTTAAAAAATGCCGTCCCCAATTTTTAAAAGAGTGTACAAAATTCCCTACGGCAATACTTTTTCAGGCACTAGGTGGAAATGGTAGGTAATGGGCTAGGGTCCAATGGGCCAAAAGGTCCAGGTGGGACAACTCATAGTTTGTCTTCACCATAGGTCCGAACTTAGGTCTTAAGGGTCATTATGCCTACCCCAAATTTTCAAAAGTCTGTCAAAAATTCCCTACGGCAATACTTTTTTACCCACTAGGTGCAAATGATAGGTAAGGGTCTAAGGTTCAATGGGTCAAAAGGTCCAGGTGGGACAACTCATGGTTTGTCCTCACCATGGGTCCAAAGTTAGATTTTTAAAAAATGCCGTCCCCAATTTTTAAAAGAGTGTAAAAAAATCCCTACGGCAATACTTTTTCAGCCACTAGGTGGAAATGGTAGGTTATGGGCTAGGGTCCAATGGGCCAAAAGGTCCAGGTGGGACAACTCATAGTTTGTCTTCACCATAGGTCCGAACTTAGGTCTTAAGGGTCATTATGCCTACCCCAAATTTTCAAAAGTCTGTCAAAAATTCCCTACGGCAATACTTTTTTACCCACTAGGTGCAAATGATAGGTAAGGGTCTAGGGTTCAATGGGTCAAAAGGTCCAGGTGGGACAACTCATGGTTTGTCCTCACCATGGGTCCAAAGTTAGATTTTTAAAAAATGCCGTCCCCAATTTTTAAAAGAGTGTACAAAATTCCCTACGGCAATACTTTTTCAGGCACTAGGTGGAAATGGTAGGTAATGGGCTAGGGTCCAATGGGCCAAAAGGTCCAGGTGGGACAACTCATAGTTTGTCTTCACCATAGGTCCGAACTTAGGTCTTAAGGGTCATTATGCCTACCCCAAATTTTCAAAAGTCTGTCAAAAATTCCCTACGGCAATACTTTTTTACCCACTAGGTGCAAATGATAGGTAAGGGTCTAAGGTTCAATGGGTCAAAAGGTCCAGGTGGGACAACTCATGGTTTGTCCTCACCATGGGTCCAAAGTTAGATTTTTAAAAAATGCCGTCCCCAATTTTTAAAAGAGTGTAAAAAAATCCCTACGGCAATACTTTTTCAGCCACTAGGTGGAAATGGTAGGTTATGGGCTAGGGTCCAATGGGCCAAAAGGTCCAGGTGGGACAACTCATAGTTTGTCTTCACCATAGGTCCGAACTTAGGTCTTAAGGGTCATTATGCCTACCCCAAATTTTCAAAAGTCTGTCAAAAATTCCCTACGGCAATACTTTTTTACCCACTAGGTGCAAATGATAGGTAAGGGTCTAGGGTTCAATGGGTCAAAAGGTCCAGGTGGGACAACTCATGGTTTGTCCTCACCATGGGTCCAAAGTTAGATTTTTAAAAAATGCCGTCCCCAATTTTTAAAAGAGTGTACAAAATTCCCTACGGCAATACTTTTTCAGGCACTAGGTGGAAATGGTAGGTAATGGGCTAGGGTCCAATGGGCCAAAAGGTCCAGGTGGGACAACTCATAGTTTGTCTTCACCATAGGTCCGAACTTAGGTCTTAAGGGTCATTATGCCTACCCCAAATTTTCAAAAGTCTGTCAAAAATTCCCTACGGCAATACTTTTTTACCCACTAGGTGCAAATGATAGGTAAGGGTCTAAGGTTCAATGGGTCAAAAGGTCCAGGTGGGACAACTCATGGTTTGTCCTCACCATGGGTCCAAAGTTAGATTTTTAAAAAATGCCGTCCCCAATTTTTAAAAGAGTGTAAAAAAATCCCTACGGCAATACTTTTTCAGCCACTAGGTGGAAATGGTAGGTTATGGGCTAGGGTCCAATGGGCCAAAAGGTCCAGGTGGGACAACTCATAGTTTGTCTTCACCATAGGTCCGAACTTAGGTCTTAAGGGTCATTATGCCTACCCCAAATTTTCAAAAGTCTGTCAAAAATTCCCTACGGCAATACTTTTTTACCCACTAGGTGCAAATGATAGGTAAGGGTCTAGGGTTCAATGGGTCAAAAGGTCCAGGTGGGACAACTCATGGTTTGTCCTCACCATGGGTCCAAAGTTAGATTTTTAAAAAATGCCGTCCCCAATTTTTAAAAGAGTGTACAAAATTCCCTACGGCAATACTTTTTCAGGCACTAGGTGGAAATGGTAGGTAATGGGCTAGGGTCCAATGGGCCAAAAGGTCCAGGTGGGACAACTCATAGTTTGTCTTCACCATAGGTCCGAACTTAGGTCTTAAGGGTCATTATGCCTACCCCAAATTTTCAAAAGTCTGTCAAAAATTCCCTACGGCAATACTTTTTTACCCACTAGGTGCAAATGATAGGTAAGGGTCTAAGGTTCAATGGGTCAAAAGGTCCAGGTGGGACAACTCATGGTTTGTCCTCACCATGGGTCCAAAGTTAGATTTTTAAAAAATGCCGTCCCCAATTTTTAAAAGAGTGTAAAAAAATCCCTACGGCAATACTTTTTCAGCCACTAGGTGGAAATGGTAGGTTATGGGCTAGGGTCCAATGGGCCAAAAGGTCCAGGTGGGACAACTCATAGTTTGTCTTCACCATAGGTCCGAACTTAGGTCTTAAGGGTCATTATGCCTACCCCAAATTTTCAAAAGTCTGTCAAAAATTCCCTACGGCAATACTTTTTTACCCACTAGGTGCAAATGATAGGTAAGGGTCTAGGGTTCAATGGGTCAAAAGGTCCATGTGGGAAAATTTCACTATAGGTCGAAAGGTAGGTTTCTTTTATAAATTGCTAATTTTTATTTTCCGTGCACACCATACATTAAGTACAACAAATAAAACTTTCGTATAATCAACTGTGAGCGAATTCCGCTTGTTCAGAAGAAGAATCTTTTGTCAAAACAAATTTGTCTGACAAAAAAATAGCAAAGCACGAGTGCAATTTTCTATTCTTGTAATGCAAAACTATTGATACTTTTTAGGAACTACTTGACAGGATGCCGAGACTATGGAAAGCTATTTCTTACAATGTCACAACATTGATTTCTTATGGAAAAGTCGATGTCATGTAACAACAATTTTGCCAGCATTTAAATAAGTATATAGCTATTTACTATTGTTCATACACTATTTAAAAGTGCGCGCAGCACGCTGTTTGGTATATGAAAAGCAAATTAAGTAATGAACAGGAAATTACATGTTAATTTGAAAAAAAACATTAAATAGTGTCTTCGGCTGCTCACTCTTATATAAAAACAGAATATTTTGTGATTATATGATTGATAAAAGTACGTTTGAATCTTATGCAACTTTTGGGTTTACAGACATATCTGAAAACTGGCTGCTAGCGAAGTGGCTGCTAGCGAGTGGCTGCTAGCTTGAGCCTGGTGTTCAGTTGTTGTTGATGTTGATCCGAAGTATTTCTCGTTTATCATTTTGTATAGAGATTACACCGTTGGTTTTCACGTTTAAATGGTCTTACATTAGTTATTTTTGGGGCTTCTATAGCTTGCTATTCGGTAGATGTAATGTTGACAATTAAACAACACATTGTATGGTAATCTATTTATGATATCAATTCTGTAAAAAAAAAATGCACAATTCAAAATATTGAAAAGCACTGACTAAAGAGAGATAATTCAGATACACTGAACTATGAACAAAAGGAGATACAATGTACGGATTGGATGTGAATTAAACAGCCATCCAACAAAATTAAACCATCCAACAAAATTAAACCATCCAACAAAATTAAACACAGATCAACGTTATAAACAGTTCATTAATGACTAGAACACACTGTACAAAATTGCAAACCATTAAAATAAAAAAAAAAAAAACATTCAGTAAATTTAATTTAAGATCTGAAAGCGATTTTCTGTAATGAGTACCGCAGCTACCTGGGGTCCATGCGGTTTATTCGATCCCATTACAAACCAACGTCTTAAAAAGATAACAAATTGAATGTTAAACGTCACTCGATACATTTAGTCTATCACCATTTCTTCAATACCTGCAAAACAAAATTAACAAAAAATATATTTTATTTTCAGACATTTAGATATTGTATTTTTATTGTACTATTTTAAATCTCACAAAATAAAAGGAAGTAATAGCATTATTATCAGCTCTTTAGTAAAGCTTTACGTTGCATATCAAGTTATCAACCTAGACTTTTCGAACAATACATTCACTTTCATTCCATTTACAATAATAAAGAAAAACATTACTCTAAAAATGTGTACATCTGTTGACGAAGAATATAGAGGTCTGGAGTGAACCATATTTTTCGTGAGTAAAATGTCCTCACTTTCATTAGATTTAGTATAAACTAGAACACACCCGTGATATCGCGGGTCCGTGACCGAATTAAGGTATATAACTATGCGCAAGCCTTATTTTAGTATTAGTATTGTCATCTGATAAAGTCATGCCGATTATAAGATACACAGTTTTTCTCTGCTTTCAAATCTTTCTGTTTGAACCCGCCGAACTGGAACTAATCAATTATTGGTAATATTAATTATTTGGAAAACAAAAGGTCCTGGAATGGAGTATTTTTTAATCAACAACATTGTCCTATATTAGTTATAAATAAAGATGAATGCTTTGATTCGCTGTTTTACGTCATGTATGCCCACTAACAAATTGAAAACTGTTCCTCATTTTTAGTCTTGTTATCTTAGAAAGTCTTACTGATTAAAATATTACAATAGGTAGCTATTTGACAATTTAGTAGTGTCAACCCTGTGATTATGACCCGTGTATATAGCATATCAACCCTGAATACACCGTTTGGTGGTGCGCCTGTCAGATGCGGAACGTACAGATTAGGTAATAGGTAACAGGTGAATATACTATAATTGGTATCGGTATCGGATTCGACCCGGAACTTCTTAATTATTGGCAATATTAATTACGTGGAAAACAAAAGGGCCTGGAGTAGTGTAATTTTCAATCTACATCTTTGTACTATATGAGTGATATATAAAGTTGAATTCTTTGATTCGTCGTTTTTACGTGATGACGGCTGAAAAATTGGACTTCGTAATTTTAGTATTATAGATAGATACAACATAACTTACCCTCCTTTCCCGCCAGAATTTGTTATCATGTAAACAGGACTGCTGTAACTAGCACTTCCTTTACCACCAGAGGATTCTTGGTATCCATAGCCATAGTTCTGTTGACTACCGCCACCAATAAATCCTCCTTTTCCTCCTCGTCCACCTCCACCTCCTCCTGCTCTTCTTTTAGAATCCTCGTAACTAATTCCACTATTACCACCGTAACCATTGTTGTTACCACCGCCAATGAAGACAACACTATTTCCGGCATTACTGCCTTTATTTCCACTATTACCGCCACCATAACCATAGCTCTCGCCACCATTCCCATAGCTATCTCCACCATAACCTCTGCTGACAGAAACACCACCACCATAGCCCATGCTAACTCCGCCGTTACTATAACCACCATAACCGTAACTATCTCCGCCATTATTTCCTTTATCACCAGAATAACCACCACCATAACTAACGCTAACTCCGCCGTTATTATAACCACCATAGCCATAACTGTCTCCGCCATTACTGTACCCGCCATTACTTCCTTTACCTCCAATATTACCACCAGTATACCCCATGCTCATTCCAACTCCGCCGTTATCATAACCCCCATTGTTGTTACCACCGCCAATGACAACAAAACTGCTGCCGGAATTACTTCCTTTACCTCCAATGTTACCACCACCATAGCCCATGCTAACTCCGCCGTTATTGTAACCACCATAGCCATAACTATCTCCGCCATTACTTCCTTTACCGCCAGAACTACCACTACCATAACTAACGCTAACACCGCCGTTATTATAACCACCATAGCCATAACTATATCCGCCATTACTTCCTTTACCGCCAGAACTACCACCACCATAACTAACGCTTACTTCGCCATAACTGTCTGTCTTGCCATAATTATCACCACTATACCCACCATTTCCACCTGTATATCCGTATCCGTCACTAGCATAACCGTTTCCACCACCATTCTTTCCCTGGCCATATCCACCACTGTTTCCGTTATTCAAATAGCTATAAGTAGAACTGTCGCTGTATCCGGAACCGCCGCCATTCCCTGATCCATATGATCCATAACCGTAACCGGAACCGCCACCATTTCCTGATCCGTAGCCGTAGCTTGAACTGCCACCACTGTTACCATAACCACCATAGCCGCCTCCATTGTTACTCCCATAAACTTCGTCAAAACTTAGTCGTCGATAGTTTTTTCGTGCTGTAAATGGAAATACCATCTTTGTATCATATCCAGAAACACGTGTTAGTGCTCCTGGTCCAAATAGACTGGGACAACAAAGTATTCCACCGCCATTCTTTTTGCTACAATGCGCTACTTTTTGTTCATCATGTTTACAACTATTTCTGCACTGGCAAGGTCTATCTAAAAATAATGAAATAACATATTAAAGCACTGGATAGTTTTTCATTTTAAAACTCCTTAAATATGGTTTTGTGCTACTACAAAAAAAAGTCCCATTAAAGCATAAGTTAAACAAGCGATAATTTCATATCTTTGAATTCATCAGTCCATTCTTAACAGTACTACACTTTCTAAATTATATGAACTTTGCCACATCAACAGCTTTCATTGGTGACATTGACATTAACAATTATTACTAAACGTATAATAAAACTAAAAATACGACTTCAACAACCACAAAAACAAAGTTAAGAGTACAACATCTAATGACTTTTTCCCCCTTTTAAATTAAGGTATTTTAGATGGAAACCAATATTACTGTACATCAAGTACAATAAAAGTATTACTAGTATTTCATTTCAATATTCTGATTGATGATCAGTTCATATTAGCACCAAATATTTTTTTTGCCAGTATATACATGTATGATATAAGCAAGATAATAGTGAATTATAAATAAATATTTGTTGAATGACCAATGACAATCATTGAGTCGTCCTAGTCTGAACATGCATAAAATATTTGTCACTGGGCGTTAAGCAACCATCAATCAATCAATTATTGAGATATATATAATAAAAAGAAGATGTGGCATGATTGCCAATGAAACAAATATCCACAAAAGACCAAAAATGATACAAACATAAACAACTATAGGTCACCGTACGGCCTTCAACAATGAGCAAAGCCCATACCGCATAGTCAGCTATAAAAGGCCCCGAAATATGCATACTGAATAATAGGTTTTTAAGCTTTCTTGGAAAAATATTACTAGAAGAAAGCATTTATTTGACAAACTAGAAGACTGTTTTCTACAAAAAAAAATGAAATGTAACACAAAACGCCCATTGCACCAGCGCTAGTACAAACTGCGCCTGTCTAATTATGTTTTAATGTCACGTACGTGCAGTATGTGCACTACCAAGACAAAATAAAAAAAATACCAATTAGATATATGAAGATGTGGTATGAGTCCAAATGAGTCAACTCTCCACCCAAGTCATAATTTGTAAAAGTAAACCATTATAGACCAAAGTACGGTCTTCAACACGGAAACTTGGCTAACACCAAAAAACAAGCTAGGGCTCCAAAAATGACTAAATAACTATACATACCTGCGTTTACAACAACGACCCCTATGATAAGAACGGACAGTAAACGTATCAAACAGGCCATGGTGATTGGTGGTGTGCATATATTTGACATTGCATACTTTATATATGTTTTTAAAATGACCCAATATATTCGGTAATGACAGTCCGTAAAAGATGTATGTGTAATATATGAACTATATCAAAATGATTTAACACTGATTGTGCAGATCAATAATATAGACATACAAGTTAACGTATACTTCAAACGCAGACGACGTGATGATATATTTATTGTAATTAATAATCGTTTCATGCTATTTTCAACTTATGTTTTGATCTTATTAATTGAAGTATAATTTACTAATGGAATAATAAGAAAAGTACGAAAAAAAGATCATAAACATAATTCATCGAGATATGTCTACCGAAAAGAGTGACTTCAACATCTTTTAACTGAGTTTTACTGTGCGTATTGCTATGGGTTTTTTTAATTCTCCATTGGCTAGAGGTACATGTATAGGGGAGAGTTGGGATCTCACAAAGCATGTTTAACCCCGCCGAATTTCTGTTTACCATTTCAAGAACTTCTTGCCTTTGTTAGTCTTGAAAATATTTTTAATTTTAGTTCATTTATATGTTTTAGAGTTCTGTGTGACGTCCATGTCAACTTAACTAGTTCATAATTTCATTTATTGGCCAGCTAAGGACATACTCCGGGTGCAGAATTTTTCTCGTTTGGTCGAAGACTTATTGGTGACCTTCGGCTGCTGTCTGCTCTATTGTCAGGTTGTTGTCTATTAGACATATTCGCCATTTCCATTCACATTTTTTTATGGTTACATTAATATGGACTTAATAGTATGTCAAGTACCGTGTATTTTCATTACCATACATTTGTACATAGCTCCAGTTTTGAAGGCTTGCTTTTTGTTCACCAGTCTCGGTTTGCCTTTACTATTTCTTTTAAGCGAAATATATATATGGTTTTGTATATCTTATCCCCTTAATACAAAATTCGATTCTGTGTTTTTCTTCGATTGTCCCTCAACGCCTTAAAATATTTGTCCTAAAAGGAGTTGTAAATTTTAGACTACCAAATTATAATTGTTCGATTGCTAATCGAGACAATGTATTATTTGTAGTTTTGTTTGAAAACTCATAATGACTTATTCTAAAACCAGTTCTTGGGATCGATAAGGGTTATGTTCTTCTTGACGTACACTTTATGATGGCATCTAGACTAGAGGGATTATGGTTGTTTTTTGATAGGCTAAAGACACAATCGCCCAATCAGTTTTAAAATGTTCGCTCTTCTTGCTTTTGAATTTTGTCAAATATTCGGATCCTCAGTCTGTTTAATCCATGAAGTGCCATTAACGCCCACTGAACCCTACTTTCCTTTTCATAATTTATATCATATAATTTAAAAAGCAATATTTGAAAATTATTCCTTGTTATTTTATCATAGTTTTTTTTTTTTATAGTATAACAGTGCAAATGTTAATAGAATGTACAATTATAGAGATAATCACCTCTCACACAATTTTCAATGGATGATATCTCAAAAACAAGCACTTCTTTTTAAGTTCCGTTATTTTTATATATTTATCAATTTATAACAGTCTTTCAAAAAGTTTAGCTTGTTATTTCTCGTTTGAATTGTTTTACATTGTCTTATCGGGGCCTTTTATAGCTGACTATGCGGTATGGGCTTTGCTCATTGTTGAAGGCCGTACGGTGACCTGTGTCATTTTGGTCTTTGTGGATAGTTGTCTCATTGGCAATCATACCACATCATCTTTTTTATATAAACATTGAACATAAAGATAACGTTATGAACATAAATTCAGTGCATCCGTATCAATTGTCTTGTTAACCTACGCCGGGAACGCTCGTACCTAAAACAAAACAAAATAAAAGACAAGATGTACAATTACTGAAATGTTTGAGACGCCTTATGACAACAGTGGTTTTCTTATATAAGTATTACGACTTTTACTTCCTCTAGGAGTTCAAGTTTACGCATCTTCTAAATATAAGTCTTTTATCAACGATGTATTCAAGAAAAGTCTGCTAAATGCAGCAAATCACCGAATGCTGAGCGGATTATACCCCCAGGAACTAGTAGTTCTTCATCAGAAGCGACATTGACTTAGTGCTATAAATGAGTAAAACTATTTAAAAAAAAAAAAAAAAAAACCGCTTAATAAGTTAGTTGTGTCTGAATCGTTTTTCAGGTTTAGCTTCATCGAGAACGTTTGATTTTAATTTGCTAATGCAGGCGTGACAAATCGGCGTACATATAGACCAGCGAGCACCAAACTTACAGACCTTCTAAAATTCAAACTGACCACACGCACGATACACGCACGATACACGCACGCACGATACACGCACGGTGAATGCACGATACACGATACACGCACGATGAGCGATGAGCGTTACACGAAGGATTAACGCAAAATGAATGATGAATGATGAACGCACGATACACGCACGATGCACGATGCACGATGAATGGTAAATACACGATACACGCACGATACACGCACGCACGTTACACGCACGATACACGCACGTTACACGCACGATACACGCACGCACGATACACGCACGTTGAATGATTCCTTGACGAATGAACAATGAGCGCTTTATACACGATCTCTAAGTCATTTCATTTAGAATAGTATTTAAAATTGATATGCATTTTAACTAATTAAAAATGTAGCTGTTTTGCCCATACCGGTATAATAGATAATATGCTTTTTTGCCGGCTCAGATTCAAATATCTTAATTAAAGTCGACTGGTTTTTTAGGTACCAGAAATATTTGTGAATTTGATGAGTGCGTTGTAAAATAGAAAGTATGCTATTTTGCATGGTCTTGGTAAGAGGGAGTCACGTTAAAATTATTGTGTTAAGATATGTATATACATGATATATGCAATTCAAAAACCATACTTCTATCTCAAGGCAAAATTAATTTAAACATTTTGTGAATTGAAGCTATGTCAGATATTTCGTTATATTGTATAATGTTATATCAATTTTTTTGTCACAAAAAGTGAAACACAGCGATCCTACATTCCGTCGTAATTGGATGTTGCTTACACAAATATTCAATCTGTGGTTAAAGTTTGTGAAATTCAAATAACTTTCTTAACTAACCTGGGCTTATACAACAAATGTGAACAGAAGTAAATAGATATAGGAAGGTGTGGTACATGTGGTAAACGGAAAGAAAGTCACAGGACATAAAGTCACAAATTTGAAAGGACAAAAAGTCACAGGACATAGAGTCACAAATTTCCAAATTTGATAGGACAAAAGTCTCAAACAATTTGTTGACAAATGTTTGAATATATAAGAGAAATATCTTGAAATGTTTACTTTTTAATAAATATATTCCTATTAAAGTTTAGGAAATGTGTCATTATACTTCAAAAATGATGATTTATTTTATTTTAATCATACAAAAAATATATTTCTTGGGACCACGAAGCCATTTAAGTGCCAAGCCACTTTGACATTTTATTTTTTATCATGCAATTATTGGATAATTTTTGTTATTTTTTTTATAAAATTTTTATTACAAAGTTTTTTTTGGTCCACAATAGTTCAAGAAAAATATAAAATGTTTTTGTAGACAAGAGCGTTTTTTATACAAAGAAAATAATCTGAAAAAATGAATTGTGACTTTTTGTCCGTGACCTGTTTGTCTGTGACTTTGTGTCCTACATTCAGTACATGTATGAGTGCCAATGAGACAAATCTCTATCCAAATAACAATTTATAAAGATAAACCATTATATAGGTCAAGGTACGGCCTTCAACACGGAGCCTTGGCTCACATCGAACACTAAGCGGTAAAGGGACCCAACAATTAATAGTGCAAAACAATTTAAACGGAAACTATAAAAAAAAAAAATATCTGTATCTTACTTATAAACGAACTAATTCGTTTTGTCAGTATACATTGCATTCACTCTATCGTTAAAGTTTAAAGAATTTTATTAACGTTCTCAAAATATCCTGGGTTTCTACCGAACTTAGACGGAAGCTTGCTTAAGATCAAAAGCTAGTACAGAATATACAGATGTGGAAATTGACCAAAAATCCTTTTCCTGTTTGCCTTAATAAACTAGATTTTGACCAAACTTGGACAGAAATAAGACTTCATGCAAGTTTTCAGCAAACGAAGGCGAGACATTGTGTTCGGCGGGAAGCGGAACCCTCACTTATTTTATTTCATACAGTTAAAAGTAAAAAAAATAATTGTGCATACATGTCGTATTATATCAACAGACAGTGACTGGTTCTTGAAATAATTTCAACTACTTGTTTGACAAAGTTTTTTGCAATAATTGAATGATCTATGTATTTTTTTTTAAATGTTATATATATTTGTTCACAATCTAATTAAAATATTGATCTCTGATTACGTTATACTACATTTGTACATATGAGTAGTATAACGTAATCAGAGATCAATATTTTAATTAGATTGATTTGTTCACTTTGATGGATAAATTTTATAACCGATTATATTTGTATGTTCACATGTATCTAAACAAGTTTGTCAACAGCCTAGCAGAAATTATTTGATTTTCTTATGTTAACATCCACTGCACATTTTAGAAGCAGTTCTGAACAAAAACTTATCTCATCGGGGCCTTTTATAGCTGACTACGGTATGGGCTTTGCTCATTGTTGAAGGCCGTACGGTGACCTACAGTTGTTTTAATGTGTGTCATTTTGGTCTTTTGTGGATAGTTTTCTCATTGGTACATTTAATTATACAACATCTTCTTTTTATATTATCAACAGTACATATTAGGTTAATTTTACTCTTAACAAAGAAACAACCAAAAAATAATATAACTACTATTGTTGGTGACAGTAACATGTACTGCAAGTAATTTTTTTCTTAACTGTGTAAGTATAAAGTAAAAACACAAAAATACTGAACTCATTACTGAATATATCCTCATGTCTATTTTCTGTTCTAAGATTCGCATTCTTATTTATCCGAACAATAGATGCCAGTGATTGCTCCATAATTTTTCATAAAAGGGGGGGGGGGGCGTTGACTGACCTAAGGGTGGAGCCGCTCCAGACCTGATTCAGTGATTTCCTATATAATTATTCAAATTTTTAAAAGGGAGTTTCTGGGATTTTATACTTGTTTTTGTATATGTAGCATAAAATCATAGTCCGGTTGTTGTCTCTTTGAAACATTCTCAATTTTTATGTCTGTTAGTTTTGTCATTCAACAGTTCGAAAAAACAGAAATAGAAATAAAAAGTATCACAGTCAGAAAAAAATAAAATAAGAAATTTGCTAACTAAGTTAAAACTTGTTTTTGAGATTCAAATTTGTGTTGTTAATTAGATAAACATTTGTTCTAAAAATTTTAATAGTATTCAGAATTTATTTTTTTTACTTTTCATTATCTATGAATAAAATTTATCTAAGTCTAGATTATTTTGTTACCAAATAAATAAATTAGTATAGGTCTAAGAAAATCGTTACAATAATAAAACAATTGAATTTCTTGCAATGATTTTATAGTGTATATTTTTTAAATTATTAATGCATGAAGCATATCTTATTGGTGCAAATAACTGACGGTTATTTTAGAGTTCCATATTTTTTTTTTATTAAAGTCATACTGAAATATAAAAACTACTGTATACGGTAACTTTTATTACATATATATACATGCCATTAAATGCATATCTAATACTTTTATTAGATGTAAATACACGTAGGTATTCCTATGACATAAAACGTGTGAAATATTTAATCAAAGGATGGTAATTATCATTTTATGGCACTTCCAGGTAAAGAGTTAATAAAAATCATTCTTGTTAATTGAAGAGGGTATAAGGATTAAAATAACATCCTTTAATTAGCGGCTTTACCGTCTAAATGAATCGTAATGTTTTAAACAACAGTGTAGATATAAACTTCAATATGTTAAAATTATAATATAGAAAGAAAAAAAAATGGTATAAATATTTTTTTTTTATACAGAGGTTTAAATAAACCTTCATATAAGATAAACAAATATAGATCAAATTGACCCTCATTGAATTTTTAAGTACTATGGTGACAGCATAATAATGAATCATTTAAATTTTGTGATGATATCACAAAATTATATCCTATATGTACATGTATAACCCAAAAAAATGTAGGACATAAAGTCACAGGCCATTTACTTTTGTCCACTTACCCAATACAATGAATATTGTATCGTATTGAACGGAATATAACGTAGAATAATATGTCTTGTAATGCTTTAATACAAATATTTCGGTCTCCAGTGGATAGTTGTACATGTAGTATAATTGTCAATCTTTCTCATTAGTATTTAGATTTTCATATAAAATTGGCTTTGTTATAAATTAAACGACGACTTACATGTACAAATTCAGCAAAAATGCATTTCAGTAATGAATAATTAAATGAAAACTTTGAACTTAAACATCGGTTATGCAAAATTTCAAAGTAAACAAGTAAACAGACAGAGAATATGCATGTAATGATATTGTCTGTGACTTTGAATACAGTAAAAATATATTTTCCTGAAATTGGTTTATCGTCTGAAGTTCTCTAACTACAAGACAGATGTTTTTATTCATTAAACGTCTGATTATTTGGATAAAACAATTAATGCAGAAATATATTGAGATATTATGACATTTTGAAACCGCGTGAAGATGACAAAATTGCGACTCCATGGTTTCAAAAAGGTTGGAGGGGACAGGGCCTTCAGACTATAAGCAACGTTTTTGGACATGTCAAATGTAAATAAATTATTAAACAAAAAGGTTGCTCCATAAGGAACAGGGACACCAACTTTGATGAAGGCAGACGTATTTATGGGGTACCGTTTTCAAATTTTAAACTAATTCAATTAATTTCCTCCGAAATTGTTCTTTCATAATTTATTTTATTAACTTATGAATTTACATAGTTTTTTTTTTAATTTATCAGAAAGTTCATCAAATTATTGAGTAATTCATTTTGTTCCTAAAAAAACTAAATGTACGTTATGCGCATGCGTCTACTAAAGTTCTCAAATAATTTTAAAATTCAACCAATGATTAATAAGTATTTCATTAACCAATAGATAGATTAAAGGTAAATCTTTATAAACTGATGATCTTAATAGATCAATCATAATTAGTACTCATTAAACAGATTAACAACTACGTATCGATATTTTATTTATTTTCTATTTGTGAAATTCATCAGTATTTTGAAGTTTTCCTAAGAAGAAACAGTTAGCCACATAATAGAGACAGAAGGTAAATATATTTAAATTCTTTAGTTTATTTTGTATTTTTTGAAGCAAGGCATTGTGAAATCAATAATTGAAATTCATAAAAATCGAAATATTCAACAATTTTTTCAAAAGAAATGTCGTTTTTATCTTCATTTTATTGATCAATTTCGTGTTTTTTTTTCTTTCTTTGTTAATTTCTTGATATTTTATATTAAGCTGTTCAGCATACATATATACTGTATCTAATATTTTTGATTTCGCTTGGCCTACATGTATGACACAATGTCTTGTGATATGCAATTATAAATAATCTTAATATTATCTGAGTAACAAGTGAGGTAAAAGGTGTTGATAACATAACTTTTAACAGAAAGTATATCAGAAATCAAACCCGGTCGAAATTATCGCATGTATATATAGTATACGTATAAATGAAGATCATACTGAACACAGCCCGTTCGTTTTACATCACGTTTCCCCGTGGTCCGTTTGATCAGTTCAGTTATCATGCATACTTTTGTTTAGTGAGTTCCGATAAGATACGTTTTGCTTGTGAATTATAAACAAAAAAATGCATTTTTATGTGGACATATGTGGTTGGAACCCTCCCCCTTTATCTCCTATATATCTTGGGTGAATCCGGGTCAGTTCGTCCTGATTCACGTTCGCTCAAGTACTTGTTCACCTTGATACCTGTTCTCTCAGTATCCATTCGCTCTGATCTACAAGCGGTCAATTCAATTCAATATTTTATTTAAGTCTTATCTCTTAATAATATATAATGCAACATAACATTAAATGTAAAAATATATAAATATAAAAAGAGAGCCATTATGTACAGAATTAAAAGAGACTATAACACTAAAAACATTATATAAAGAATTCATCTACAGGTATTATAAAACTACGGATTTGTATAGTAAGATACCGTATACAAATCCTTGATAAAACATATTGACAAGAACATTATTTACAGTATAAAACATTTCTACGTCTATATAAAATAAGATTACTGGCTTTGGCACAGCTACGAATCAAATTATTATCTGTAAATAAAAACACTACTTTCTGTTATAATTTTTATACGATGATACGTAACTGCTGTACCCATCTTTCGACTATTTCATTTATGGCAGTGGCTATTTGACCGGCACCGGCTAAATAGCAAATTTGCTATTTGACCGGCACCGGCAAAATAGCAAATTTGCTATTTAGCCGGCACTGAATAAAACTGTTCATTGATGTGATTAGTAGAGAGTAAAAAAGCTTAATAATAATTTAAAATCATTTAATCACAATATCAAGCATTAAACATACAGTACAATCAAAAATAAAATATTGAAGATGTTCATAAATAAATAATTTATAACTCTATAATATTAATTCAAAGCATGAAAACACATTTGTATATACATTTCTAAATATATTTTTATCTATAGACTCATTACAAACAAAGATTTATTTCGTCTTCAAGCCATTGTCCCCCTTCTAAACTATGTATTCTACTTACTAGTAGACTTGGTAACAAAAAAAATTGTTCAAATAAGGCTTTGAAAATAATGGAATAAAGTACTTTTGGAGTGTCAAAATTGGTTCGAGGTACTTGATAAATTGCATCCTATATACAACTTTGCCTAATAGTCTTATTAAAAAAAAATCACACATCTCATTAAATGGGCATTTAAAAAAGTCAGAATGCAAATATATATATTCAAACTCTTTCAGGTCATTTTTCAGTACCAACAAACACAAGAACTATGTCAATTGGACCTACTTTGATATCATAGCTGCGCTTGAATTTTTACTAGATATAATTTTTGTCTCTTTGACATATTCCTCATTTCCATTTTATTACACACGATTTGAATTACCAGCATGCATGGGTTTCTATAACTGTACAACAATAAATGCTAAAAAATGTATTATATTACAAATAAACAGCTACGCCATGAACGCATGATACGCCCGTCGCCTTTTTGGAATATTCGATAACTTCTCAATATCTTATCAGATATTTATAAAAAATGAAAGGGAGCTTCAGTCAATCTATATCATGTATATAAACAATACATCAAAGTATCATGAGAACTGTTGAACACTTTTTGAGTTATTGTCGGAAAACTGGAAAATACCATCTGTTTTAATGAATGAACCCCTTAACTGAATAACATAAAATCGAAAATTAATAAAAATCGAAAGGGCTCTAACAACAATAGATATAAATAATTCAGCAAAGTTTCATGAGAACTGCTGAAAACGTTTTTGTGTTAATGTCCGAAAACTAGAAAATCCCCCTTTTTATTGAATAAAACCCCATTACTCAGTAACTTAAAATCTAAAATTCATAAAAAACGATAGGGAGCTCATGTCAATAGACATACCAATTACCTAAAGTGTTATGTAAATTGGTTAAAGAGTGTTTGAGGTAATGTCCGACATGTTGATGAAAAACGGACAAGAATATACCCAATACATATCTAGATACTTAATTCTAAAAACCATGTTCATAGAAAATGGAATTCATTACAAAGGATTATACCCGTATTAAGAAATACTGGATTTGTCAAGGATCCAACTTATTTTAATATTTCATTTACTGTTATCTGTTTTTGTCAATTTGTATTCCTTGTTATCTGTTATAAGCCAAATCAATGTGCTGTTATTGGGACCCCCCTTGCCCCCCTCATATTTAAATTTTTTTTTTATTAAAAAGATAAAAAAGAAGATGATTGCCAATGAGACAGCTATCCACAAAAGACCAAAATTTCACAGACATTAACAACTATAGGTCACCGTACGGCCAATGATGGAGATGTCCAAATCTGTGTAAAATCTATGGTTAAAATATCCTGCCACGCTATAAAAATAGTGTTATGTAAAACTATGTACATCTTAAAAAAGACAATATTTTAAAAGTTGTTTGCTACGAATTTCAAATGGACACATGATTTCACATGTGCAATTGTTACAAAACCAAATATTTGCCTTTGGAAGTTGTTTGTTCAATATTTTATTTTTGATTGTACTGTATATTTAATGCTTGATATTGTGATTAAATTATTTTAAATTATTATTAAGCTTTTTTATTCTCTACTAATCACAGCAATGAACAGTTTTATTCAGTGCCGGCTGAATAGCAAATTTGCTATTTTGCCGGTGCCGGTCAAATAGCAAATTTGCTATTTAGCCGGTGCCGGTCAAATAGCCACTGCCTTCATTTATTGTGTCTGTTTAGTTAACGCATCAATGTAAATATAACGGAATTTAATGAGACTGTCATCAAAGTGAAAGGGTTACCGCTATAAAACCAGGTCCACCTTTTTCTACAATTGAAAAGCCAGGAATATGACAGTTCTATCCATTCGTTTTTGATGAGTTTTGTTATTTGATTTTGCTGTGTGATTATGGACTTTCCGAATTGATTTTCTTCTAAGTTCAGTATTTTGGTAATTTTACCTTTTTCTTTTATCATCAAAAGACATAAAATCACAATTCATGTGTTGCTTCATCAAATATTTTTTTTTATAAAATCGTCATAAAAAGGACACAGTAATATGACATAGGCTTCATCTTCTAAAGTAAATATAATAATCACAAGATTTGATGTTTTAAAATTATTTTTTTCAAATCCCCTCATTAATCTATTCTGATTGGTGCTACATGATAACATCTAGAAAATTAACAAAGTCGGTATACGTTAGTTGCACGCCAGAGGAATGCCAAGCAATCGTTAAACGCGCGTTGCATGAAT
This sequence comes from Mytilus trossulus, assembly GCF_036588685.1. Lineage (NCBI taxonomy): Eukaryota > Metazoa > Mollusca > Bivalvia > Mytilida > Mytilidae > Mytilus > Mytilus trossulus. The sequence continues at coordinate 36,599,939 of NC_086384.1, read as the reverse complement.
TTGAAGTACATCGAAATATTAGGGTAGACGCTTTGTGAACGCTGCAACTCGAAGAAATTTTTATGCAGCTTGAAAATTTCCATCCAGCTCAAGCGTGTGTCTATCATATACCTGTACGCTTCACGCATGTAATGCATACGCTACAAGCTCGTTGAAAACGTTACAAATTAATTGTATACGCTTCAGTGTCGTTCAACTTTAACTCAAACGTATGCGTGTGTGTGTGTGTGCGCGCCTCTTATACGTCCAAGAAACTTTTTTCCGTCGTAGCGTGCATTCCGTCTACGTTAGACAAACGCCAACATACGTTTTTTTGAACGCCCGACAAACGCTTAGGTACGCTATTCGTACGCCCAATACACGCCTATAGCTCGTTGTGCTACCGTTACAGATATGATTGACAGGTTGAATGCATCCAAAAGTACTAGCGTGTTGACAGCGTACATAATTTTTTAACACGCCCGTCGTACGTCGGAGCTATACGCTGATGTATGACGCCGGTATTACACAAGAATGATATACTAGTACCGATCTGCAATAAACAATTAAAAAAAAAACGATTTTAATTTTGATTCTCGTATATGATTTTCGAAAAGTTACTTACTAGATGTAGTTGGAAACGCTAGTACATTGTACTCGCTGTTAAGTAAGAGCAACTTAAAGAAGTAAAACCGGCCTACAATTTGTGCATTTGCTGTTTTTCTATTATTTGTTCGTGTAAAAACCCAGTCAATTTCCCCCTAAATGCACCTTTTGTAAGCTTTATATTACTTCTTTTAGTTGCTCTAAATTGACCCGAGTCAAAAGTTGGTTATATGAAAAAGGGCTATCGTATGACGTCAAATTACAGACATGATTAAAAATAACACATAACTGTCACTTTATCGGGGTCCTAAGTCAAACCCAAGGGGTTATATTTTGTTGGGGGTCGTGTAGGTTAATCATATTAAGAATTCTGTGTAGACTAGTGTTTAGTGGTTTTTAACGTCTTGTTTGTTTGTTTTTGTTGTTATGGACTTGTTTGTTGTTCTTCGACTAACGGTCTTTGATTGCCCCTTTTAAGTTTCGTCTTCTCTTGGGTGCTTAAGGTTGAAGTATCATAGATATTCGTTTCTTCATATTATGCTTGATCTTAGAATCGATTTATTTTTCTCGAACATTTGAAAAGCTGACCTAATATGAATGTTTGCTATAATTTGCAGGTACTTTTCGACCATGTATATACATGTAGCTTTTCAACTGTTTCGGTTCTTATACATCATTTTATTGGCTTACAAACATTCGGCTTTGGGCGTTCCTGGTGAAGGTAAATAAAAAAAGGGCTTCGAAAGCATGTAATTTAAAATGCGTTGTTTTGGGGCGGGTTTGTTACATGTAGTCGGACATACATGACTTGTATAATGACATACATAGCACTGTATGCAATAGTTTCATAAAAGTAACAGATTGGTAAAACGAATCAAAATATGTGTATATGTAGCAACAAATAAAAGCATTTGCTGTAAGAAAATCTATGTGTTGGTATTAATTTGAAGATTCAATGATTGTGAGGAAAGAAAAAAACGTTTTTCATCAATATTTTATTATTATTGAACACGTATTTATGTGCATGGTTATTATGTGAAGGCATGCACTAAGTAAAGTAACCCCAGTTTAAAGATTAAAAGAAATTTGATTTAAAAACGCAGTTGTATGAAAAAACTTTATAACAAATCTATAAAGTCTCACATACTGTAAATTGACCTTCTTTTTCAAAATCAGACGTCACGTGATCTGTATGTAATAGATCATGATATATTTCCGTTAATTCACATTTGTTTTTTTAACAGTACAACCTGATCCCTTCTTATACAATGTACATGTTATATGCATAGTAAATAACATACATTTTATGTACTACATTTCAAGGTATACTATAATTTATGTTCTCCCTCGCTTTGCTCGTCCAAACATAAATCATTGCTGATATATTTAAAGATAGAACAAAGAATGGTATGGTAGGAAAAACACACCAAACAGTTTTAATTTGTAGAGACAGAACGATTGTACAAAATAACAAATCAAGCAACAAGAAAACAAAAGCGTCTATACATCATATTTTACATATCCCTGCGCATTCAACGATCTAAACAAGAAAACAAAAGAATTATAAATTATGCAAGAAATGCTATTTCATTATGGATAAAATAAAGTTGTTAAAGATCATAGTTATTTGTGATAAATCACGATGAAATGAAAAGGGATCGTATTAAAATTAATTATAATTCTAAAAATAGATTTACTCATTATAAAAATGTAAGAAATCTTAAGTTTATGTATCATTGCATGTCCATGCTCTGTAACTCAAATGGGCGATGACACATGTCAAAAGGTTAAACTTATATATGTGCTTTATTTCATGAATTAACCATGTCAGTCAAATAGTGGCGCTTTCAATGACAAAATGTTTCTTGTTTTCTGAATATTTTCGAACACTTGAATAAGATTTTTTAGTGGGATCTGATTTTATGTTACAAAAGCATGTAAATAAATTGTTGCCGAAATATTTTCATCAATATTTATTTTAAAAAAGACTATAAAATCGATTGATGTTTGATTGAAGTGCCCCACCCACCCCGAAAATTCTCGAGTGATTATCTGCAAAATCGTGTTTGATGTGTCATGTGTCTTGCCTTTGCAACCAATAGGACGTGTATCTTTAGAATTAATAAAATAGTAAAATGTTGTGATAAGAAGGAAACATTTTTAACACGTTATTTCTTTTTCAAAATCTCGTCGGAAATTTATTTTCTCAAATTTTATGGAATCATTTTTAATTAAGTGTTAGATTTACAAGTGGGACTTGTATTGATAAAAACAATTTATTGTTTGATATACCGATGTGTATGCATATTATTTAAATGTATTAGAAATTTTATAGCCATCGATTTCATCATTTACCAGACCAAGGAGACATATCCAGACTGTGCAATACAACTACTGAGCACTGGTCTAATATAAAACAGAAGATGTGGTATGATTACCAATGAGACAACTTTCCACAAGAGACCAAATGACATAGCAAAAAAGGCCCCGAAATGACTTTGTAAATTCAAACGAGAAACCCAACGGCCTAATTTATGTACAAAAAATAAACGAAAAACACTCCGTTTCTCCCATTGTTTTGTTTTTACATTGATAACGGTCAAAAGTAAAAGTTGGACTGGGAAAGGTAATAACTATAAGTTAATGTTCTCCTCTTAAATTAACCCAGTGGAAGATCAACAGAAAAATTATCATTAGTATTATGAAAACAGTTGTAGAAATAATAGAAAAAAATACCTATTATGAATCAATGAAAAATGCGTATTATAGTTTCAATGTAATGTTGTAACACACGGAGAGAATAATATGAGTGTATCGAATACAATGTCACAGTACTAATCATAAAAAGTTACACGTGCGCCACAGAAAAATGTGTTAAGCAAGCAACTTTCAGTATCATAGAAAGATTCAGGCGTAATTCCTACTGACATGTAACACTATTGTTGCAATAAACAAAGTAGGAATTGTAAATTATACATGTACATTGAAATACGCACAAAGAGTAAAACGCTTGAAGAAGTGGCATGATGGCTATAAAATTTAGGATTTCTATTTGTCTGGGAATTTTATGTTTACGAGGATCATTTTCCAAATCAATTATTAACGGAACATCAGTGGAAAATCGATTAGATACCCTGGAAAAGAGGATTTATGTTTTTGAGAAAGAAATGGAAAATATGACTGATATTTTTACTATTTAACTTTCTTTTACGTAAGTTAATATGCATATAGCATAATTTTTCATTTTTACATCGAGATGACCATGAGGTCCTTCCGATGTATTGTTATCGCCTAAATTTCCATTATGTAAATTAGTTTTGGGTTTTCAGCCGATCTATAAAAATTAAAGATCCGCGGACATTATCTAGTGCGAAATATCATTACTTATCGCTTGTTTAAAAAAAAAATCAATGGATACTCCTATAAACATTTTTGTTTAAACACAAATTAATTAATATATGAAAATGTTTTGTCGTTAGATATATATCTAAACTGTAGTCGCCCTATATATGTCCCCTACGGAAGCCGATAAGGGCCATTCAAAAAAAAATAATTATGTCGTTATTACGACATAGCATGTCGTAATTTCGACATAATCTGTCGTTATAACGACATCGCTTTGTCGTAATTTCGACATAACATGTCGTTATAACGACATCGCTATGTCGTAATTTCGACATATCATGTCGTAATTACGACATCACTATGTCGTTTTAACGACATAGCTATGTCGTAATAACGACATCGCTACATGTATGTTTAAAAGAATATGTATTATGATTGGCAAGAGACTAAATGACAAAAAAAATAACAATTATACGTCATCATAATGTCCCTGATAATTATAAAAGCCCCCGCATGGTCAGCTATAAAAGAGGGGAGAAAGCTACAAGAGGGAGAGTCCCCGAAATGCTGTGCGGCAGACAGTTTTAATTTTCAATTATTAGCTCCCTTGGTAAAACTCCAAATTTCATATTTTATGTATTCTACTGTTAAATAATTTACGTGAAGCTTAATAAGTATATATTGCTTAGCTTTTGCTATAATTTGAATTCATTGGTTAAATATATTTATTTATATTGTAAAGTTTAATATTTGCATCGTCGCAAAATCTTTGGTTACCTTCTTTGGATAACTTCAGTGAGAAACTTATATGTGGAATTATTAGAAGACTGAAATTGTTCAACCAAGTCAAGCCAAGCTTTCCCTCTCCCTATAAATAAGCGCAAACTACATGGCTTCGTGGTATAAGGGTGTATTGAAGTATTGATAGCTCTATTTCTATTTTCAAACGTTGGGCACGCGCGATGTTCTTACAACCCCTAGGATTTAAAACAGAATCTTCGAAATTTCATCCGCAAAATAAAAATGTTTGAAAACACGAACCAATATTAAAACAAATTCAATATATGTTTTGAATTATGTTTTTACAGCTCTTGATCATCTCCTAAGTAATATCTAGTATATTTGAGGATTAAAAAAAGAAAGCTATGTGAAAAAAACGGATGTCCCCATCCAACGTTACATTTATGAAAAACTGTTTAAACTCTTATGTATAGTGATCCTATTTCTTATTCTCTGATCTTCTTGATTCTTGACAGGAACAACGACATGTGTCGGTTCTTTGTGGCGTTAAAGCCGTTATTTTACCAAATTTCATTTGACTCGACTGCATATCATAGTAGAAAATGAATAAAAATAGTAAGACAATAATAATATCTAACAAAAGTACAAATATTTGACTCATGTGAGTTCAAATATTGCTGATTCAATAAAATCTTCTCTACACAGTCGTTTTTCAAACGGTAGCCATTTTGTCCAAGTTGATATTTCATTTTTCAAAGCAGTTAAGGCGTTTTATTTTTTATAATTGATCAAAACAAAAGTTAGATATACGAAGAGTAAAAAATGCCAAGATTCTTTCCTTATTAACTACATATTTGGGTCTTAAAGGAATAAAATGCTTCAATACATTACAAAACGGTAGCCAATTTTTCCAATTGTCTGAAAACGTCTAAAATCCTAAAGACGCTAATTTTCGACGTTAAATGTGCTAAAGTTTCAATTAAATGATTATGATAATTAAAACAAATCGTGTTATGAAATTTGGAGAAAGATGTTAATGATTGCTGCCGGAAAAAAAATAGTGCATGTTGCTAAAGACTCCGCCCGGGGGAATAGGTTCGACACAGGTTAAATTTTGCACTTTTTATAAATTGCATAGCTTTTAACGATTTATTTAAAAGAATTTGGAAATGGGGGAAAAAATCCCATTTTATAAAATAAATTGAAATTTATGTTACGGAAGTACTCCGAAATAGATCATACAAAGTCGTCACTTCAATTAGGTGCAATCACCAATATCAAAACAATTAATACCAGTTCACGGAATGTTTTACTTCGCGATTTGTCCTGCTATTTCGTGATGAAAGTAATTCCTGTACTAGCGAAGCCGGAACTTTTCGTCAATATAAACTTGTGCATGAAATGGAGGTAATTGAAAGACGAATCCCCAACAGCAACGAAAACCGTTTCATCGAATTAAAAAAAAACGGGATTATATTTTTATTTGCCGTTTTCCCGGACGACCCAGGAGTAGATTACTATATTTTAAAATGTATATATCTGAAGATGACTTGGGAAATAATTCTCAAGCCAAGGTTCAAGTAATTGAAGGGGTGTTTTTCGACAACTTATGTGTCAGGGAAAATACAATTCTATTCAAATTTAACCAAGGGTAAAAATGTTCGATTTACTTGCAGAGTGTCAGATATATTTGTATTGGGGATGAATTAAGATATAGAAATATTACAATGACAGATGATATGCAACTTGAAAGTTAAACATTCTATGATAAAAAAAAAATTAAAACCGTATAGATGTACTTCCGTCCCATCTTTCTTTCCTACATTACTTGCGACAGTACTGCATTTTAAGTTGAAATAACTTAAAGGGTAAACATTATTATATCGATTTCCACAACTCGAGGTATTTTTTTGATAAAATGACATCACAAAACGAACAGAACCAGAATCAACCAACAGTATAAAAAACCGACTAAAACTTGCAAAAATTAATCTAAGTCAAAGAACCCCTTCGACGTCGCATTTTAAGTGTAACGTGTTGTAGGAATATCGTGCCCAACGTTTGAATGTAGCATTTGAGCAAGTGATACTTTAATTGACCCTTATTACAAGAAGCCATGTAGTATGCGCTTATTTGAGGGCGTTGGGATATTTAGCTGGCAAGTTAAGATCGCATATTCGCCAAGTGTTATCTGCCTAATCTGTCTGTTCAGCCAATTGACTAAAGCTATTTTATTACCCTCAATGGTATTTTATAAAATAAATAAGTTTCTCACTGAAGGTATTCAAAGAAGGTATCCAAAGATTTTGTGCGACGATGCAAATATTAAACTTTACAATATAAATAAATATCTTTAACCAATGAATTCAAATAGCAAAAGCTATGCAATTAATGAATATATACTTATTAAGCTTCATGTAAATTATTAAACAATAAAATGCATTAAATATGAAATTTGGAGTTTTACCAAGGGAGCTTATAATTGAATAATAACACTGTCTGCCACACAGCATTTCGGGGACTCTCCCTCTGGTTTCTTTCCTCCCTCTTTTATAGCTGACTATGCAGGGGCTTTTCTTATTATTGGGGGCATTATGATGACGTATAGGTGTTAATATCTGTGTCATTTAGTCTCTTGGCAATCATAATACATATTCTTTTATATATAGCGATGTCGTTATTACGACATAGCGATGTCGTTATTACGACATAGCGATGTCGTTATAACGACATAGACTTTAGTGATGTCGTTATTACGACATGATAAGTCGAAATTACGACATAGCGATGTCGTTATAACGACATGTTATGTCGAAATTACGACATAGCGATGTCGTAATAACGACATGTTATGTCGAAATTACGACATCCTATGTCGTATTTATGACATAATTATTTTTTTTTGAATGGCCCTTATCGGCTTCCGTAGTCCCCCTTGGGACGAAGTGGATTAAGTCAAGTAAGTCATATAAAAAAGTGAAAAATCATTGATAATATCTATACCGAAAAATTGTATGAAAGCTTGCGGAAGAATATCTCAAATTACAATAACGTTTTGCGACACTCCTGGCAAGGACCGGTAACTCTGTAATTGTTTTTGCGGGAAAATATGAATGGCTTCTCATATCCAATCTTTTCGAAAAATCGTTTTTTTTTACAAAAAAGTGTCCACCATGCACTTGCACTGCACTTTTATTATAATGTAGAATAGAATAATATACAAATGGATGAAACTTATATATACATGCAACTGTTATTTTGATATGATATATAACACTTAACCAGTGTATACTCTTGGACTATTATTATATTCGTATAATAGTCCAAGGTATACTGATTTGTATCACTATACAATAGTAGTTATTATGGTGCAGTTGAATTTCCTGTAATTTATTCATCATCAACGCACACAGAGGCGGATTTAGGGGGGAGGGGGGACAGAGGACCAGGCCCTACCCTTTTTGGAAAAAAATGGTTGATTATATAGGGAATCACTGAAGCATGCCCGGAACGAACCCCCTTTAGGCAGTCAATGGCCCCAAACTTTTGAAAATTTCTAGATCCGCCACTGGCACGAACTTGTTTCAGAAAAAAAAAATATCTCTGTACATTAACCCCAGTTTCAGGTAAAGAGATGTGATATTTTTCTGTGACATGTGCTTTTGACCATTCACAAGAACTTGCGGTCATCCGATGTTGAGTACTTCAGTACTTTGATTTATATATGTTGGGCTGTTCAGAATAGGCAGGAGAACTAAAAAAGGGTAATCAAATTTCGAATAAATTTAAGAAAAAATAACAACGACAAATCCGTGCTGAGGAAGGAAAGCACCATAAAAACAAACAGTTTAATTGCAACATACACAGTCAGTCATACTTTTGAACGCAATTAACCACCCGATTTTTTTTTATATTAATAAAAGGAAAGCAGTATGAATGCTAAATCTCGTTTTTTGTGTGTGCCCTATTGTAGAAATGCAGTTATCTTTTCCTTCCAGATCCAGATCCGCACAGTCAACGTCCACTGTTCTATGTCGAGTTAACTGGAGATGTTACATTACAAAAAAATTCAATCGTCAAGTTCGATGTCAAACATGTTGAGGTTGGAGACAATTTCAATACAGGCGACGGTATTTTCATTGCACCTCAGTTTGGAATATATATGTTTTCTTGGACTGTTAACTCGTACGTACAATAGCAAAAATACTCACACAGAGCTAAGGGTAGATAATGTGATTAAGGGCAGACAACTTATGGCTTTAGGATCATCAGGTACTCTGGCAACAACAAGAAATGTATTAACAAATGCTAATGGCGGCGATCATGTTTGGATCCAAACCGGCCCTCACTATACTGACAATTTGTTTGATGAAAGCCAGAATGTTGTTTCTTCCTTCATTGGAATCTTTCTTCCTGAAAATTGAGGAAAGTAGATCTATAAATAGATTAACGAGTGCTGTCACCTTGCTTCATACCAACATGTATGCTCTGTATCGACCAGACTTGAGACATATTTATCAGTCTATAATATATATTATTGAAACGATCAAATTATTAGGAATTGAAACTAAAATTGCTTGTTGTGCTTATGCAGATTTATATACATGTATATATAGATTTATAAACGTGTTTATTATAACGAAAACAAAACTGATATTCTTTTGTTTCGCCAGCTTATGTCGTAAAAAAGGACAATAAGGGAACAACCATTTGACTTAAAGGGCTGGGAAATAGAATTGCTCGCGGTAAAATTTTACCTCCCAGATTTCGATATCATGTATTAAATATTTGCCAATAGACGTAGAACAGACAACAGTATATTAAATAAGATGATGATCAGGTTGTTATGAATATTTGAAATACCATTAAATAAACTGTACACTTTTTTTGTATTTGTTATAATGTTGCTGATTGAACTTCTCTTTTATTCCCTTAAAAATCACCTTCTGATAGAATATATTTGATTTGTTAACTGAATCTTGTTTGAAACGACCTTCATGCTACTTTACGGTATCCTTTTAAATGACCTTGGACTTCATGCTTCTTTACGGCATCCTGTCAACAAGGAAGTGGGACATTTGATCATTACTAAAAAAAATAGCAATTGCCGAAGAAAGAGATTTGCATGTCGTGTTTTGCATGGTTTGAGTCAAAGTCATTTAAGTACAAAATTAAATATTACGTTTAAACTAGGATATTAATAGCAAAATACTTCACAAATGTAACTTAAAACCAGGCATTCAGTATAAGAAATAAATGCTTTCAACTTCAACTTCATTAATCGTCAAAATCCATATTGGATATCTACTAACTAAAGGAGGACTTGTATGCATGTAAGTAGTGAGATATGCACACGCAATCCAATTATGTTTTCAATTGTAGCTCTGGTGATACATATAAGATCAACATGTTTCTATTTTTTAAACGTGATAAATTCCTGAGTTAGAAATGTAGCACCACGGAAATGAAAAATTACTATAAAGATAATTGCATTCGCTTGATTGGGACGACCAATAACGAAAGAGACCTGCATTTACTTGAAATATCAATATATGTAATTGCATACAACAAAATCCTCTGTCCTAAGTTATGGAAGAGTCGAGCGTTTGCGGGCATGTTTAACCCGGCTATGTGTGGGTCTGTCTTAAGTTTGGAGCCTATCTTCTGTTGCCAGGAATGGAAGTGTTCTTGACTGCTACATTTTTTTACTTGTTGTTTGTCGCGTCGATCAATTAAGTCAAGCTCTTTTGAACTGATTTTTCTTCACATTTCGTAATTATAAATTGATAATACCCTATTCCTGCATATCTACGGGACGTATTAGTGACCATAACTATGTTTGACCAAACCACGTTATTACTGTGCTTGTCCATACCCCGAAGATTAATTCTGCGGTTGTCGTCGGTGGATGTCTTTCATATTTTCTTTCCGTTTATTGTTTTGAACATACATGTGTCATCGGCTTATCTACTTTGAAGTAATTTATATGTTGTTATGTAGTGTGGGTGGCCTTAAATAGCTTACTATACAGTAGAGTTCTGGCTCATTGTAGAAGATCGTATGTGACCTATAATTTCTTACAACTACGTTGTGTGGCGTCTGGTGAATACCAGTAGTTCACTAATTTGCGCTCACACCTCATCTTATCTTTATAATTTGGTTAAACGTCTTTAGGTCAAGTTTGTCATAGACTGTTGTTACATGTAGCTGTTCATATTTTGTTTATAACCATTTGCATAATTTAAATAATTATTATTTCGCACAAACACTTCGATCGAGGAGATGTGTAACAATCATTTTCAATTTTAATCAATTGCCTTTGAATATATGTTAAGTAAATGCAAGCAAATTCATTAAGTTTCATGACACTCATTATTTTAGTATGGAGCTCCATCCTTCATGGCTAGCACAAAACGAAAGTTTTTCTTTGAGATTGTTTTGTGCATTCGTTACAGTTTTGAAGACCTGCGCATAAGTTTAAAGTCGAACCTGTCTCTTTTTAAATCATTCACTAGAATTTTTAAATGTCATGCGCACCCCATTGAAAGTCGTGCGATGAGCTTCAATGTCGTGTCAACGTTTTTAATTGCTAGTTGGCATTATTTTTAAAGGTTCGTCAATTTTTTATGGCACTGAAAGGGCTTCGTACATTTTCCTGACTACCACTTCGGAATTCTACGCTGCAAAATGAAAAGCATGGTCCAAGGCATGGTGAAAGGCAGTATGACTTTTTATTAATTAAACCTGTTGACATTAGTTTACATCTACCGCAAGCAAAATATATTTCCAAAGGCACTAAAGGGGCTCCGTAAATTTTACCTACTATCACATCAGATTTTTTATTAGTACACTGCATAAGTGAAAAGTATGGTCCAAGGCGTGATGAAAAGCAGTATGCAATAATTTGAAATCAACATGCCTATATCGCCATGAAATGTTATTAATCAATTTGGTAGCCTGACAAATGGCTATCCATGTAAGTAAAGAAATATAATTGTTATCTGTGTATTGACTTACAAATTTGATTTGATGAAACCCCTTTATCAGTTCGACTAGGGTAACGGACTTAATTTTAAAGTGCGTTTTGACAACAATTCAATTTTATTTTCCCTTCAGGATTTGGTAAGTTATATATTGAATATCGAATATGAATTTTTTTAAGGCTATTTGTCTTGTACATTTTGTCGTATAAATATTATGGAAGGACTAATATTATTTACAAAATACATAGTTTTTTAACGTTTTTGTAAAATCCGTAAAATTAATGTGGTAGCAGGTATCGAAACATCAGCGTATTATTACCGATCTAGATAAAAACAATTATACAAAATGTATAGCCATGTGTTTATATAACATATATTAATTTCAATATATGTTTGTGTTTATTCATTGCTATTTCTGGAAGTTTTGTTTTCTGTTGTTAAGATTTTTTTGTTTGTTTTTTGTTTTGATTATCTTATTTGCTTTATTTTGTTTCATGATAATTCCATCCGAGTGTAAAATAGTCTAACATAAGCTTGTCCGCTTTCAGCAGAAATTATCACATTGAAACAATGATTTTCTTCACTGCAAAAGCTAGAAATAAATAAGAAAAACATTGGAGTACCTGAAATCAACACTAGATTTTGGAAGTTTCGTTCTGTCTTTTGTGTAGTATTTTGTGAACATGTTAACTTGCACGGCATTTGGTCGCTGATGGAGAGTTGTTTCATTGACAATCATACCATCTTTCTTATTTTTATATTGGTTTAATTTTCGTATTCTTCTTCGGGGCTATGGTGATGTCGGTTTATTCAAACTTACGAGTTTGACTACCTAACGATGTTTGTGTCCGCTCTCTTGCACAAGTCTAAATAAGAAATAAAAGAAGAAGAACATGTGTTTTCCTAATTACGAGTTACAAATGTAATATCTACGCATAATTGTGCCAACAACTTTGAGATTTGCTCACTTGCGCATTTGCTCACGTGTCAAAACTGACTATGTATACCATTTTCCTTGACTTAGTGTGATACGGAAAGCTTTGTTGATAAAGTCTATAGTCTATTATAATATCAAACCGTCTATAGATATAATACGTTTTTCTCGAACAATTGCATCTATATACATGTTGTCAAAAAAATACGCATGTACTATACAAAGACATAAGTATACAATATTGCAACGAAGAATAATTACATTAAATGCATGTTTCTGATTGGCTAACTGCACATCACATGTTATTTCGTAAGCAATTGCATTAGACAATAAAATGTATCATTCATGATGACAAGAGGTCCCACAATAAAGTGCACAGTCAAGTGAATTAAATAAAACTTGATAAAAAACGTGTTTTCATGATCCTAGCTAAAAAATGTAATTATAAGTATTGAATGCTTTTTTTTGTAACTTTATAGGGTTGTAAAAGCGTTGACCGTGCGTACATTTTTAGAATGAAGCGCTTCCGCGCTTCATACAAAATGTATTTCGGTCAACGCTTTTACACCACAATTAATTTACAAAATGAAGCATTCAATTCTTAAAATGAACGATATTTTTATCAGTAAGAGTCGTAAATTACATTAAACCGTGAACTTTCTTACCGGTTACAACAATTCAATCACAGAAACGGAATACCAAATTTCTCAACTGTATTAACAAGGTCCGGTTATTACAACCTAAAACCTTAACTGACAAGCAATAATTAAAAAGTATACGAAACAGCGTATAGAGAAAAAGATCCAAAGTTACCAACAGACCAACTCGTAATCTTCAAGACGGTTTCAAAACGAGACCAACATACATTTTAACAACACAATAAATTAATCACACATAAATGTAAAAGGTTGGATAGACAACTCTAAAAATTGTTACTAAAGTATAAAAAAAAACAAAAATGTACTGTCTGACTTTGATGTAATATAATTCAATGTTGTCCACATGTTCTAGCTATAGGAACTCAAAGACGGAATGCCAATAGATTTCAACTTAAGTAGCAAAGTCCTGACAGTACTAATTTAAAACATATACTAAATACCGTTCAAAAGTATATAAAAAAATATTTATAGGAAAGATTTTTGCCAAACGGATTAATATGTAATTGTCAAGTTGGTTTCAAATACGACAAACATACATAGAAATGTAATAGATTACACAGACGGGTTTAAAAATTGTCACTATAGCGCATAAATGTTCTTGTCTATATACATATATGTACTAGTAGCTAAAGTTGATTTATATTTTTTTTCAAAAGCTGTCCATCTTCTGGGTTATATAAAACCGGTAGTTTTTCCAGATAGAATATCGCAAACAATACCAATTACTTTAAACTTGAATAAAAAGGTCCTGCCAGTAACAGTTTTAAAACATAAACTGCCTACTAAATAACATTCAAAAGTACATAAAAAAAGAAAAATAATTTATTTCCAACAGATTAACGTATTATCGTCTATGTTGTTTCCAATACGACACACATACTTTAATGAAAAAGATTAGATAGCCGGGCTTACAAATTGTCACTTTAGAACATAAACTATATTGTCTTTATCATGTTTAGTTGATTTATATTTTTTCAAAGCTGTCCATCTTCTGGGTTATAAAAAAACGGTAGTTTTTCTAGATAGAATATCTCATCGAAAACCAATTACTTTAAACTTGAAAAGAAAGGCCATGGCAGTAACAGTTTTAAAACATAAACTGCCTACTAAACAATATTCTCACGTATATTAACACAGTATCTGTAGAAAAGGATTTATGTCCGACGGATTAACTTGAATGTTATCATTTAGGTGGTTTTCTATAATACAACCATGCATTCTACATGTAGCAATAAAATTAAATAATCACACAGAAATACAAAAGGTTACATAGACAGAATGGTTATACAAAAGGTTACATAGACAAATGGTTTTTCTAGCTTTTAAAATTAATTGTCGTAGTGCTTTATTCATAGTCCAAATCTTCCGGGTTATAAAAAAACGATATGATTGGTGTATTGATCTGACATCGTCCTTTTCGTATTTTTTTTCGTTACGACGAATATGAGCAAAGTCCTAACCCAAAAAGACATCTTGACTCCGATTATATTTGCACATAATTCATATGTTTTGGTTCAGCTTCTTTCTCATATCTGATATCAGATCAGAACTGAAATAATTTCGAAAGTGAAGCAATTCGCTGGTACACAATCGAATGCTTACGGATGGGTAATACATGTACATTTATATAGTTATACTAGTATCAAACAGTTAATAATACATACATGTTTGTTTTTTTGATATACTTAGTATTAATGTTTTGAAGTAATACCACCATTGAGTTTCCCCTATTAGTCTTTGTTAGATATGCACTTTTCAAAATATTGTGCAGAATTTATCTGTGTTTCAAATAAAAAGTACTTGGCATGAGTAAAGTTTTATTCTATCCAGTACTATAGAAAACATTTCACATAACATTTCATTTTATATAAGAAATAAACCATCACTGGAAGTTAACCAATCAAATTTCACCCTTATTTAACCTGTGTACAAGCTTAGTAACCATGTAACCTCAAGTTTACATTATATTCTATAGAAACCCCAAATAAAAAAATAATGATGCTTTGAAATACTTAAAACATATGTTAATGAAACAGACATGTTTTTCTGCAATATAATGTAGGATTAATTACCTTCAACTGTCAAATTCAAGGGAGTATTTTTTAGACCTATTTCCGCAAACAACCGGATGCATGTGACTTACCATGATTCGGGGGTATTGCACCTTTTGAAAAGGAAATCAAACCTTAAAACATAGTTAAAATTCCCTTATCTGCAATCATTATCTTCTTATACCTATCAAAATTTGGTTACGTATGAAAGCAAATAGATGCTGTATAATTATGGCGAAAACCTCACCCTTACTTACTCCCCTTAAATTCTTTAAACCATTCCATGCATTGTGACCTTATCAACAAATATGAAATATACATTTTCCCGTGTAAAAATACATGTTTCTTGAATAACCACTATCAAGATTACTTTATTAATTTTTCACAACGATTCCCTAGAATGAAAAAAAAGGAATTACGAAAACAAGTAAAAACCTAATCACGTACATATAAACTTCGCCTTTGTATTGAATAGACCTCGTTTTTACCAATTTTATATTTCATAAACTGATACCGAAGCTTTGGCTTCTACGCATGCAATGCCCCATGTGCTGCTACTAGTAAACAAATGGAATCGATAAAGCTAAAATACATTAACAGTCTGTGTGTTTACATTAGACTTTCTAAAATCAGTTAATAATGAGCACCGCGGTTAAATGTATCAACACTATACAAACAAAATCTGTTATATGAACACACAAAAAAAACCAGATATCTTAATTGGTTATCAAAGGTACCAGTATTATAATTCAGTACGCCAGACGCGCGTTTCGTCTACATAAGACTCATCAGTGACGCTCAAATCCAAAATATTTATAAACCCAAACAAGTACAAAGTTGAAGAGCATTGAGGATCCAAAATTCCAAAAAGTTGTGCCAAATACGGCTAAGGTAATCTATGCCTGGGATAAGAAAATCCTTAGTTTTTCAAAAAGTTTATATAGTTTTATATACAGGAAATTTATAAAAATGACCACATTATTGATATTCATGTCAACACCGAAGTGTTGACTACTGGGCTGGTGATACCCTCGGGAACGAAACGTCCACCAGCAGTGGCATCGACCAAGTGGTGTAAATAGTTATCAAAGGTACCAGGATTATAATTCAGTACGCCAGACGCGCGTTTCGTCTACATAAGACTCATCAGTGACGCTCAAATCAAAAATATTTATAAACCCAAACAAGTACAAAGTTGAAGAGCATTGAGGATCCAAAATTCCAAAAAAATTGTGCCAAATACGGCTAAGGTAATCTATGCCTGGGATAAGAAAATCCTTAGTTTTTCAAAAAGTTTATATAGGTAAATTAACAGGTAAATTAAAATTTTGTGCTCGATAAGCACATTTTTATTGTTATGTCAAGGTCTTCTAAATCTGACTATACAGTGTTTTTTTCTTTCTTATTGATAAAGCTTATTGTATAATGTGACATAAAAAACAGTTATTGACAATCATGCCACATCTCTTAACTTTTTATATACTGTATCTATAAGATTTGTCTAAGTGCAATTGAGTTAAGATTAAATTTACGTTATCTCTTACTACTTTATAAAAAAGGGTTTTGCAGTTGATTCCGTATGCATGCGACCTGAAGTTTGACCCTTAGCTCGAAATTGGTTACGCTATGTTTTGCGTGTTCATTTAAGCAAATGAAAAGAATGACAACATTGAAATTGAAACAAACTAGACACTGGGACGTGCTATTATGTTGAAGAAACCTGTAAAAAAAAACAACATGTTATGTATGTGAAACAAAGATTAATTTAGCATATTTCATTATTATATGACATGAAATCTAACAGACCTAAAAAAAAATTTTTGCTTGTCTGTGTGTTCTGTGTGCTAAAATTTGTATATATATTCATAGTCTTGCAACAATGTATAGGATGATGTGGTACGAGTGCGAATGAAACAACTCTCCAGTCATAATTTATAAACCATTAGAGGTCAAGGTACGGTCTTCAACATAGAGCCTTTGGCTCACTTCGAACAGCAAGCTAAAAAGGGTCCCTAAAAATCAATAGTGTAAAACCATTCAAAGTTAACATTAAATCATATAACAATCGGGATTTTTTCGGAGGTCATCTCAATGTTGAATAGACGGCGTATACTTAGTAGTCAACGAAATGCTCGAAACGCGGATACATTAAAACGAGTTATAACGAGTCCATGCATTGCTAATTGATTCTTTTAGACATCTTAGTAATTTGAATATACGTTATAGTATGATATAAATCAAATAGGAGAAGTTAAGTCAACTATGTGAACATATCGAATTGACAGATAATGTCCCTTTAACTGTTTAATGTACTTGAAATTATGATGGAGTATATAATGTCTTTTCGGAAGTAAAGTAAGCCAAAATTTAATTACTAGGCTGACATTTAAATGCAATATCTAACAGCATAGTCTAGAAAAAGGTCTAAAAGATGGATGAGAGTAATATCAAGTAAAACGTTTCATTTTTTCTTTTTTCGAATACATAACATTAAAAGTAAAGCACACAAATACCGAACTCCAAGGAAAATTCAAAATGGAAAGTCCCTAACCAAATAAATGGCAAAATCAAAACCTAAAACACATCAAACGAATGGATAACAACTGACATATTCCTCACTTGCTACAGACATTTTCTTATGTAGAAAATGGTGGATTAAACCTGGGTTTAAGGCTAACTGTTTCTTAAATATTACAGACAGACTTGAATGCACGTGAACATATATGACACTCTATCGTGTCATGTGTTCGTTGGCAATATATAACTTATGCATTCGCTTAACAAAAATGTCTTGTTATAACTGACGCAGACCTATACAAGTATTGTTTGGTGTTGTTGGCTCGCTTGTCTAAATCGTGTTATCGCTAGGAGAAATCAAAACCCCACCAAAAACAACGAGTTATACCGTTTTGTATAATTACACTTCGTTATGTGTTAGTTGCCTCCTAAACCTCTTGATACTCTTTGACATCATTCGCCATTTTAACAACACTTGCCTTTGTTAGTCGCGTATGTTTTTAAAATTTTGCTTCTTTTAGATATACTTTCTAATATAGTGTAATGTCCATTGTTGAACTAGTACACAATTTTGTTAAGGGGCCAGCTAAAGCCCGAATCAAGGTGTAGGGGTTTCTAGCTATATTAAAGAACTCTTAATGACATTGGACCGTTTTGTGTTCTTTTTGTCGCGTATTGTTGCATTAACACTTTGCCTTTTCACATTCTCAATCAATCTCATAACATATATAACAAGCAATTGGTAGTGAGGAATTATTTTGGTCCTACGCTGTGCATGTTACTTTCATTTGAAAAATCCTAAATGGTGTGTTTATACTTTGTTTATTTATATAACCAGAGTATTTAATTTTTTACACTGAAAGTGTACACATTTATGATTAAGTGATTGATTAGGTATAGTGTTTTGTAAATAAATCAATATATAATGTAGAGTTCAATCGTAGAACACTCTAAAACACAAGTTATTAGAAACAAGACCTCCGACCTCTTAGCGTATCACTCTACCAAAAAAACCATCAGAAGTTGTTCCAAGAAAATGAACTATATCAGAATGGGTAACAGTTTGTTTTTAAATTCTAAATTTACTTTTGAAATGGAAAGTGGTAAAATTGTCAAGTTTTGTTTTTGTTTTTGCCTTTTTTTGGTATTGTTTTTACAGAAGCATCTAATTATTTGATATGTAGAACCAATAGAAGTTTCAATTACCGCGGGAAATCCCATTCTTATCAATTCATTTCAATTATTCAACCTAGATTGGATGGTGTTGTTCCCTTGCTTGATACATACAATCGACCAGATGTGAGGTATGTTTATCAGTTTATTGTTTGACCCATGTGTTTACATCCGTTGTATCTTTTATATGTACAATAAATAATTCTAAATGAATACATAAATGCTTTTACACGATTATAAAATATATAACACCGTCAGAAACACACACCTAAATCTTATATCCTGATGTTTAAATGTTTAAAAGATGGGAATTATACAAGTTAACGGGTATTTTTTGTACTTTAATTAGATAGCGTTTACATATCACCTTCGTTTATCTTATGATATTTCGAGATATTTATATAAAAAAACTCATGACTATATAAGAGGGTCTAGATTAGGGGCTCTTCATTTCGTTACTTTTTTAATTAAGATTTATAACGACCCTTTATACTCTCTAATCTCTATATTACAGAACCTTTTAATCTTTTTACTCTTTTTTCCATACTAAATACCCAACAAAGACTCTCCTACATTTCCTGCATATTCTAATAAAACTACCAAGGATAAACAATGATAAAGGTGTAACTATTGGGTAAATAAGATAAAACCAAGCCAGTCATATTATATAAGTGCAGGTTTCATATTTAGAACATTATAAAAAATATTTTATTGTGATTTTAATTTTTTTGGTCTATCACAGAGAGTTTTGTGTATTTTAAACAATATTATTTCCTTTAACTTCTAGTAATGTTTGCATGTACGCCTAATTCATCCCTTAGTTGCATGGTAAACCTATTCTTAAATATGCAAATTAGAATTTAAAATGTGAGTGCTTTCTTTAGCAGTAGTACTGTGTTCTTTAGTTTAGAGTTTTAATATCTAAACAGGAAGAATATGTCTGCTCTGGTAATCCTCAAGAATAATGCTAACCGTGCATACCATTTATGGTGATCAGATTGGTCAAATGTGGTTAGATTTTTATAAGAGAAATACAAAGTCGTCGCTCATGCAGTATATGCAGTGAATTCTTAATTGTTAGTAATATCAATGTACCTTTAACAAAAACTCAACCATCTCTAAGCACAGCTTAACCCGATTATACAATTACGATACAAATTCGTTTATGACATACATTTAAAACATATGCATTACAATGTAAGTTAATGTGATCACCATTTAATGATTAACTAATTCCTCAAACCCAAATTTTCACCGTATATATAGAATAAAGATGGGCACACAGACCGGAAATATAATATTCCCTACTATGATAGGCGACAGATACGTGTACCATGGGGAAAATCAGTTGCATGTGTTCTGACCTTCAACTTTTGATAAGCTGCCACATTAAGATTCATGGAAGTCCTTATTTTGATAAGGAGCTCCATTCTTCATTGCTAACAGAAAACGAATGTTTTCCTTTGCGATAGTTTTGTGCATTCATGTGCAGCTGTTTTAAAAACCTGCGCACAAGTTTCAAAGTTGTACCTGTCTCTTTTTGAGCCATGCGCTATAAGTTCCAAATGTCATCCGCCCCCTTTGAAAGTCGTGCGGAAATCGTTTCAATATCACTTTCGTTTTTTTTTTTAGATGTTTGCCATCAGTTTAAATGGTCCTCCAAATTTTCATGGCCCTGAAGGAGCTCCGTACATTTTCTCTACTACCACATCGGAACTTTAGTCATTACGCTACATGAGTGAAAAGTATAGTGAAATGCAGTATATGATAATTTCAAATCAACATGCCTGTATCGCCATGAAATGTTATTAATCAATTTGATAGCCTGACATTATGGCTATCTATTAAAGTAAATAAATAAATATATAATTGTTATCTGTGTATTGACTTACATATTTGATTTGATGAGACCCCTTTATCAGTTCGGCTAGGGTAACGGACTTAATTTTAAAGTACGTTTTGACAACAATTTGATTTCATTTTCCCTTTAGGATTTGGTAAGTTATATATCGAATATACTGAATTATAAATGTTAAGGCTATTTGTCTATTACGTTTTGTCGTATAAATATAATGAAAGAACTAACATTACTTTTAAAGTATATAGTTTTTTAACGTTTTAATAAAATCTATGAAATGAATGAGGTAGCAGATATCCATATATCTGCGTATTATTACCGATTTACATCAAATTATATATATGAAACTTGTATAATATGTTTTTTTTATTCTAATATTTGTTTTGTTTTTATTTTTTCATTGCTAATTCTGAAAGTTTTGTTTTCTGTTTTCATTAGATTTGTTTTGTTTGTCTTTGTTTTGATTATCTGATTTGTTTTGTTTTGGTTAATGATAACCTTCCGAGTTGAAAGCAGTCGACTACAGCACATAAACTATGTTGTTATTTTTTCAAAGCTGTTCATCTTTTGGGTTATATAAAAACTGTAGTTTCCCCAGATAGAATATCTAAATGAATGCCATTTACTCTAAACTTAAATAGCAAGGTCCTGACAGTAACGGGTTTAAAACATAAACTGCCTTCTAAATCACATTCAAACGTACATACAAAAAGTATATATATAGAGAGAGAGAAAGGCACAGGATTTATGTCAAACGAATTAACTTGTAATCGTCAAGGTGGTTTCCAATACGACAATGATACTTAGAAATGTAAAGGATTAGATAAGCGGGTTTACAAATGTTCACTTAAACACATAAACTATATTGTCTTAGTACGTTGATTTATATTTCAAATATGTCCATCTTCTGGGTTATATAAAAACGGTAGTTTTTTCAGATAGAATATCTAAAAACAACTACCAATTACTCTAAACTTGAGTAACAAAGGTCCTAGCAGTAACGGGCTTAACATAACATAAACTGCCTACTAAATAAGATTCCAAAGTATATAAAAACAGTATCTATAGAAAAGGATTTATGTACATTTATGACGGATTTACTTGTTATCTGTAAAGTGGTTTCAAACAATACAAACATGCATTATACGTGTAGCAATAAAATTAAATAACCACATAGAGTCAAAAGGTTAGATACACGCTCTTAAAACATATTGTCTTAAGTTGATGTATTCGTAGTTATCCAAATCTTCCGGGTTATAAAAATGCAATCATTTTTATGTCTGACTAAAATTGCCCTTTTTCATCTTTATTTACGTAGAAAGAAAATGAGAAAAAACCTTACCCAAAAAGATTTTTAGATTCAGCATTTTCATATAGTTCATATATTTTGGGCCATGTTCTTTCTCATACCTAATTTGAACTGAAAGTGAATCAATACGCCGGTTCGCATTCTAATGCATTCAGCTATAATGTAAGGATGAAATCGGCGCAAAATGAAATATCTAATATTTTAAAATTTGGCAAACATGAAAGTTCTATGTTTTCATAACTGGTGCAAATGTCATACTCCCATGATTACCAACTTTCCACCACGACTAGATTGCACAGCGAAAATCTCAACCTTACTCCCTCCACTCAATTACAGTTTAAAGTAAAATCACATAAATACTGAACTCAGGTATTCCACATTTCCAGGTATTGGGACCTCGTAGCCAAAGTATCTAAAATATTAAATATACATATTCTTATGTAAAAGATACGTGTTTCTTGGATAACCACCATTAAGACTACTTGAGATCAAATGTATAGGGAGAACATTTAACTAATTTTGTGTTCGATAGGCACATTTTTTGGTATGTCGAGTCCTTTTAAAACTTACTATACAGTATTTTTTTCTTATTGATAAAGCTTATTTTATAAAGTGACCTTAAAAAGTTAATTTATTGACAGTCATATCACATCTTCTTATATTATCATGAATTCCGAAAAAGCATTATGTACTCCGTCATAATTTCAAGTTCATAAAAAATTTAAAGGGACATTAGTTGTCAGTTCGACATGTTCACAAGTCTGACTTCAAAATATTTTTTTTTATTTATAACATACTTAAACGTATATCTAAATTACTAATAAAAATGTTTAAAAGAAACAATTAGCAATGCATGGACTTTTTATAGATCGTTATGCTATATCCACGTTTCGATTATTCTTTTTACTGACGCCATCTATTCAACAACATGATGACCACCATAACATCTCAAAATTCTGCTAAAGAAAGCACCTAAATTTTAAAAAGTCCATGCATTGCTAATTGTTTCTTTCAGCATGCACTATTTTCTTTTAAAATTTACATAAACGACGTTTACCTCTTTACTTGTATGGTTAATAATTATATTACAGTTTGGTTACCCCTGACTGATGCATGTGCATCAACAAACGGTACATTTTTGAAAAACTAAGCAAGTTTTGTTGACATTTTCCTCTTATTGATAACCTCATGTTACACTTATAAAGTAAGTATAAGAACACTGTTTTTGACTTCTATTCAATAAACAATCACTGGCGATGCAAACTTTAAAGTAAGGTAAGGGCATTATGATTACTATTTCACCAAATATACTTACATTTGTACCAATACATGTATGAAATAAGTTTCTCGTCACGTCCGTTTATTTTGGCGGCCTTTTTGACTCTGTTAGTACATTCGTTAGTTACAAACATTTAGCAATACTTTAGTTTCTTTAAACTCTAACATCTACGTTACGAATTTTGGTAAGATAACTTTTATAAGAAGGTGGTTTTTTTTCTAAAGAAGTCGCCATTTCAATTACTGATAGGGAACGACCATTTAACTTTAAGGGGTTGGAGAGCAGGTATTTGTTTTCCAAAAAACAAACTCTAATCCACTATTTGAAGAAATCATATTATAGTGTTTAAGCAAATTACGAAAACAATATTCTAAATCAAGATTTTCCCCATACCGTGAAATGTTCAATTTGATTGCAAAAATGACTGATCCCGTCGAAGAAATGAAAAAAAATATTTTCAGCTTTGTAACACCCCCTTCCCCCCCCTAAAAAATGTTAAAATAATCTGACAGAAAAAGCCCCTCCTCCTGCCCCCTTTGTTTTGGAAGTTAAATGGTTGCTCTCCTCAGAATGATTTATCTGTAGGGTAATTCTATTTTTTATTTCGACTCCTTCACGATCTTCTTCGTTATCAATAACTAATTCAACCATGTTACATGATGTGATACAACTCTTACATACACATATTGACAAGTATTGTTCAGTGTTGTAAAATTTCTGTATCAATCGTATTAACCAATATCGTTTATTATATCAACAAAACTAACCATCAACAGACATTAAAAGGTCAACATAAGATAGTTTATCAATTGAAAAGTGACGTATATCAATCTCTAAATCGACCGCAGTATTGACAAGTGTTTAATATATTCTTTTTATCTGGTTCATGTTTTGTTTCTTATACAATGTTATAGCAATTTACTATTAAAAGTACTTAATATTGCATCACTTACAAAAGGTTTATTCTTTTCTCGGCAGGCTAAAGACCAAAACGTAAATTTTTGGGATTCAAGGAAACTTTTATGAGTTTATTTACTACCACTGGGTCGATGCCACTGCTGGTCGAGATTTATTTCCCCGAGGGTATCACAAGCCCAGTAGTCAGCACTTATGTGTTGACATGAATTATCATTGATATGGTTAAATTTATAAATGAACTGTTTACAAAATTTAGAATTTTTTAAACACTAAGGCTTTTCTACCTCAGGCATATATCATCTCAGCTGTATTTGGCAAATTTTTAGGATATTTGGTCCTCAATGCTCTTCAACTTCGTACTTTATTTGGCATTTTAAACATTTTTGGATTCGAGCATCACTGATGATTCTTTTTTAGACGAAACGCGCGACTGGCGTATATACTAAATTTAGTCCTGGTATCTATGATGAGTTTATTTATATGCAAGCATGCACATTGACTGTTTTCTATATTTGAGATATAGTCTTATGTTCAGGTCACTTTGAGAAACCAAGACTCTACCAAGACAAACAAATCGTGTTCAATGGACATGGTAAAGTATCCTTATTTTCAATTTTATTACGTCATGTGTTGCCTCCTAAACATATTATTACTTTTTGACATCATGAACTTATATATTAGCTGTTACAAAGTGTAGGAAAATTCGAAAACAAATAAATTCAAATAGAAGTTTTTGAAAACTAACCGGTCGTTTATCTAAAATGATTAAGAAATCTCATTGTTTATAATAAAAGATTGTTAAGTTTACCAGTTCTCTTGACCTTTTATAAGACCAGTCAATGTTGAATTCTTGGGAATCTAGGAGAAAACTGTGTACATTCGTTTTATCTAAACACCGAACATTAATTTTAAAATATAGAAATCAAATGTAAAATTCGCCATAATTTCGAAATACTTTTCTGTATTAGGGCATGATATAGTAAGTAGGCCAATTACACCTCATCTCCTTTTCATATATATTATGTATATATGAACTGAAGATGCGTTTAAAGCTTTTTAAACTGGATTGACTTTTGACACTGAAATAGGTAATAGGTCAATTTGGTCTTGTTTTTTTTTTTACTTCTAGTATATATAGTCATTAAAAGAGGGACGAAAGACACCAAAGGGACAGTCAAACTCGTAAATCTAAAACAAACTGACAACGCCATGGCTAAAAATGAAAAAGACAAACAGAAAAACAATAGTACACATGACACAACATAGAAAACTAAAGAATAAACAACACGAACCCCACCAAAAACTAGGGGTGATCTCAGGTGCTCCGGAAGGGTAAGCAGATCCTGCTCCACATGCGGCACCCGTCGTGTTGCTTATGTGATTACAAATCCGGTAAATAGTCTAATTCGGTAGGTCAAATTCATGAAAGGGAAGGGGATTGTAGTTACGACGTAAGGAACATATCCGATATCATTTGTGAAACGGTTATTCCATAACGGTCAACCAACTCGTGATGGCGTCCGTAAAATTTACGAAGGGATGATTTCAACTTCACCATTTGGAACTCTTGGTTTAATAGCTTCCTTGTGAGCAGTAACCCTCTATCAAGAAAATCATGATAGGAAATGCAAGCACGGGAATATCGTATCAATTGGGAGATATATACCCCGTATGCAGGTGTTGCTGGAATGTTGCTACTTAGAAATGGAAAGTTCACAATTGGAAAGCTGAAATCATCTCTTTTGTCGTAAAGTTTTGTCTTCAACCGACCCTCATTGTCAATTTCTAGATGTAAGTCAAGATATGAAGCCGACTTAACTGTATCTGTAGTATCCTTTATCTCCAATTCGATAGGATAGATGCGATCCACATAGTCACCAAATTTTGAATTGTTTAGTGAAAGAACGTCATCTATATAGCGGAAAGTAGAGTTAAAGGATATTGCTAACTTCTTATCTTTCTTCCTAAGAAGTTCCTGCATGAAGTCATCCTCATAATAATAAAGAAACAAGTCAGCAAGTAGAGGGGCACAGTTTGTTCCCATTGGGATGCCGACAGTCTGTTGAAAAACACGTCCTCCGAACGTAACAAATATGTTGTCAATCAAGAAATCAAGCATCTTGATAATATCGGTTTCAGAGAAAAAAAATTTGAATCAGAATGGTTCTTTACAAAGTATGATTTATCCCTCCCTAAGACAAGATACTTGTATCTACGTTGGCCATTCTTTTTTATGAAGCAAAGTAATACCAACTCTTTTAATTTGTCTTTTAGTTTGGAATGTGGAATACTTGTGTAAAGAGTAGAAAAGTCATTAACATATGATACGATTTATCTTAATTGAACAACAGTTTGCTTCGAAATTAGCATAACAGATTGTAAGATTGATTGTGTAGTACATTATTTTGTCATGTCTAAAGATAAATATATAAGAGTGCAACCTACAACATTGACTTTTGACACTAAAAGTGTATACAGTTATGATAAATTGATTGATCATGTATGATTATGTGATAAAAAATCAATTGGTAAAACACTCAAAAACACAAGTATTAAACTTTAAAAAAAAACATAACTGAACCCCTCATTGAAATTAAATGGTGGTTCTCTAAGAAGTTGTACTAAAAAATGTACACTGTCATAATGAAAGTTAGTCTTAAATTTTTATTTTTTTGAAATTTATATATTGGATTGATAGTGATGTACTTTGCCTTTTTTATTGTTCTGCAGAAGCATTTTAATATTGTCATTTATACAACCAATAGGAGTTCCAATTACCGCAGGAAACTCCACTCTTATTACCTCATTTCACTTGCTGTCTCCCCTGGCTTGATACTAACGAGACATAGTTATCTTATCATTATTTAACTCGTGTGTTAAAAGCCGTTGTAACTTTTAAAAGGGTACAATAAATACTTCTAAATAAATGCATGTTCATAAATATCTTTACATGAGTAAATAGGTATAATAACGCCGTCAGAAAAAAACCCCACCTAAATCTTATATCCTGATGTTTATATGTATAAAAGGTGGGAATTATACAACTTTACGTTTATTATGTGTACTTAAAATATATAGTGTATTTATCAGTTTGATTTATCAGGAATGATATTGCGAAAGGTTTATCTAAACACCATTCCTTAAAGGGGCATCAACTGTCAAATTTATGTTCACCGATTTGACTCAAATATTCATATTGAGATTATAACATACTTAAACGTGTATCCAAATTATAAAAAAGTCTAAAATAAACAGTTTATTAAGCATTGGCTTGACTATATATATCAGCTAATTATATATCGAGTTGAACCCCGAACACTACAGACGTTCATGATTCAGGATAAATGTACATGACACAAATTTCACAAGAGAAACATTACAAACAAGAGGGAAATGTGTTAATGAAGTGTTTGTAAAGTAATACGACTTCAACAGTAGCTTGAAATATGAGCAAATATTCAAACCGTACTTCGTGCAAGTGTTATAATTCTTAAAAAGGACAGCAGTAAGAGATAAGAGCAAAGACTGTAAGACGTGCAGTCTGAAAAATGTGTCCAGTTTATATGACATGTCTTCCCGTGCACCAAAAACTCATAAATGAAATATAAAGTCAATCTTCATTATTTTCGTAAAGTTTTAACCGAAACAAAGGTTAAACAAAATGGAAGTTAAATTTAAGAAAAAGCAAGATTAAAGTACAACCTAGTTATTTTTCTTTAACAAGTTATAATACATGCAATGATAATTAAGCTCCTAAGGATACTAGCGTAGATATTGAGTGAGTAAATAAGACACATCCAAACCAGTCATTTTATGTAAAGTGCAGGTTTGATATTTAGAACATTATAAAAAACATTTTATTGCTATTAATTTAAATATCTTTGGCTTACCACAGAGTGTTTTGTTTATTTTAAATAATATTGTTTCCTTTAACTACTCTTGCTGTTTGCATGCACGCATAATGCATATCTTAGTTGCATGGTAAACCTTTTATTAGATATGCAAATAAGTGAATTAAATTGAAGTGATTTCATTAGCAGTAGTCATGTGTTCTTCGAATTGAAGTTTAAATATTTAAACAGGAAGAATATTTCTGCTCTTTTAAACTTCAAAATTATTCTTACCGTGCATCAGATGGGTCAAATGTGGTTAAATTTTTATAAGATAAATACAAAGTCGTCACTCATGCAGTATATGCAACGAATCATAAATTCTAATTAAGATACTAGTACCTTTAACAAAAAATCAAACAGCTTAAGCTGATTACGCAATCACGAATTATGTATACAAATATGTATATGGCATACATTTAAGTCATATTAACTACAATTTAAGTTAATGTGATCATTGCGTCACGGTAAACTATTCACATAAAAATCTAACTATCACCTTTAGAATAGAGAAAAGACGGACACACAGACCGGACACATAATATTCTCTACTATCGAGACATACGTTTACCATGGGAAAAATCAGTTGCATGTGTTATGACCTACCACAAAACCTTTGATAAACTGCCACATTAAGATTCATCACACTCGTTATTTTAATATGGAGCTCCATTCTTCAGTGCTCAAACAAAACGAATATTTTCCTTTGCGATATTTTGTCCATTCATGTGCGCCTGTTTTTAAAAACGTTTCATAAAAGTCATACTTTTGAAAGGTCATACGCACCAGTTTGAGTGTCGTTTGAAGTCGTTCCTGTCTTTTTTTTTAAGTCAGGTGCTATAATTTTTAAAGGTCATGCACACCCGTTTGCGAAGAGTTTCAATATCGCGTCCACGTCTTTTAAGCTGGCTGACATCAGTTAAAATGATAATCTAATAGACCACTTTCGAGTTCATCCGTCACCGGCAAAAACTCGTCAATTATACACGCATTTATGACATCATTTACCAGATAGAGGGGCTCGCCTGTATACCTGCACTATTTACGTTCATCAAGCGTCTTAGTGATCGTCTTTGTGCAGGATAAACTAGAAATAATGGTTGCTCTGTAGGTACTTACTGACATTTCCCTAATGACAGCAGTGTTAATTGTCAATTTTGAGAATTCAATTTGCCGAATAATTCGTACAATATAGAATTATAGTTTTCCAACCACTCGCTCAACATTGGAAGGAAGTGACGACGCCCCTAAACTCACAAATGACGATGATAAAGGCGCGTATAATTGACGAGTTTTTTCCGGTGACGGATGAACTCGAAAGTGGTCTATTAGTAGCAGTTCTATGATCATCTTTTACATAATTTAAAACAGATTGTTCCAAACCTATTGACACTTCGACTTGTTGAAGGCAACATTGAAATCATTGGTTAGATATTTACTGACTGGACCTTATTTTGCAGAAAATCTGTCATGGATTTGGAAACTAGTAAATCCGCCATGGATTAGAAAACTTTAAATACTGTAGTCTTAAATAGATATACCATTTCAACAACGTTTTGCCTACATGTAACCTTGATTATATTTTAATTAAATGGAATATACATAGACTCAAACAGGCCAGATGTCAATGTATATTGTCATGTTAGGGGGCGCTCTTTTTTGTTTTGTTCTAAAGACTTGATGCAGCAGTGATGAACATTCCAGTAATAATATAATAGTATACCGGTATTACATTCATGCCATTTGATTCTTTATTTGAAATTGTGTCATGTACAATCAAACCATTAACTCACTTGATAGTATGCAAGCATTGCATTATGAAATCCAAAAAAGACAACTAATACATTCTGTATTTAATTTCTTTCAGCATGGACTATTTTGTTTTTTTTTAATTTACTTGAACGACCTTCACCTTTTTACTTGTATAATTGATAACTAGTTTGCAGTTTGGTTACCCCTGATTACACCTGACCGATACCTGTGCATCAACAAACGGTACATTTTTTAAAAACGAATCAAGTTTTGTTGCCATTTTCTTCTTTATGATAACCCCATGTAATACTTATAAAGTAAGTTTAAGAATACTGTTTTTGACTTCTATTCAATAAACAATCACTGGCGATACACTCGTAAAAGGAAGGTAATGGCATTCGTTATTACTACTTTTTTACCAAATGTACTTCAATTTGTACCAATAAAATTGAGTTTCTCGTCATGTACGTTTGGTTTTGGTCGCATGTTTTACTCTGTACGCATATTCAATAGTCCCAAACATTTATCAATAGTTTAATTTCTTTAAACTGTAACATCTCCATTGCGAACTTTTTTAAGATAACTTTTATAAGAAGGTTTTCTTTTTTTTTTTAAATATAATGAGTCGCCATGTCAATGACTGATATGGAAAAAAAACATTTAACTATAAGGGGCTGGAGAACGGGTATGGTTTTTTTTTCATAAAAAATACTCTTATTCACAATCTGATGAAAAATTAATATTTGGGACAAGATTTTCCAATATCATAAAATGTTAAACACGATTGACAAATATGACTGTTACCGTCGAAAATGCTATAAAAAAAATCCCGCTTTACGCCAAAAAGAATAATTCAGACACAGACCCCCCTTTTTTAAGTTAAATGGTTTCTGTCTTACAAATGATTGATCTATAGGGTAATATTTTGACTCCTTCGTGTTCTTCCTAGTTATCAATAACTGTCTCAATCATGTAACAAAAATAATGTGATAAAAAAACTCATCATAGATACCAGGACTAAATAAGACAAAAAAAGTCATATAAAATTAAACTACTATTCAGTGTCGTCGAATTGCTGTTTCAATCGTATAATTAAAAAAAAAAATGTCATGATATAATAACTGCGAGCTACATTTTGTAATGAAGAAATACAATTAATTTGTTTATGCAAAATTGGCTGTTCTCCATATTCTAAATAAAAGCTAGTGTGCTGAACGTTTGGAGTAACCGAAACCCCACTAAGACACCAACTGGTGCTAAATGATAAGGATAAGTTGTACTCTTATATAAGGGTATATATATATTTATCATATACTTAGCATTAATATAATAGATTTTGCATATGTGTAACGAACGGAAGTACACAAGCCATAATTTCCCACCCAGGCTGATAACCGATATCAGCCCGGTCTGATAACCCATATCAAGGGCGTCTCGTGCAAGTTGCTTTCGGTATTTCCTGTATTGTATGTTAACTTTTACCTTGTGGAGTCAGATGTTTTTTATTATGACGTCAAAATTTCACGGTAATATAGGAGAAACATTTGTACGTTTTTTTTTTTATCTAAACACCATATATTGGTTTTGCAATATAGAAATCAAATGTCAAATTCGCCGTGATTTCGAAAGACTTTTTCTGTATTAGGATAGTAAGTAGGCCAAACATACCCCATTTTCATTTTATATATACATATAAAGAGTATACATATACATTTGTACGCTGAAGTGGTGTGTAGTGCTTAATTGTAAGTAGACTGGACATCGTATAGTAGATAACACGCACGTTCTTGAATGCAGTACACGGTCAAAAGTATTTGTCACATATATTGCTTTCCTATAAATTTCATAAAAACACATTTTTTTCATAAAATCAGTGTATGGGTAACTTTTAGCTGGTCAATAGAGATAGCATTTTGACAGTTTTTGTGTTATTTTAGCAGGGGCGGGGTACTTTTGATGTTGTGAGGCCTGTTTTTTTAGTTGATCTAAACACAAGTTTTATTTTTTTTCAGTAATCTGGTTCCATTTTCTGAACTTGTCTTTTATATAGCACGCGCTTCATCTTAATTGGAAAACAAGCATCATCAAAACAAACTGTTAGATTTCTTTAAGTGAAATATTTAGTCATTTCTAAACATGCATTGTTGTCTCATTGGCACTCATACCACATCTTCTTATATCTATTAATGAAAGTGCAACGCTCTGAGTATTTACTTTTTAACACTGAAAGAGTGCACATTGATGATAAAGCGATTGATTAGGTATGGTGTTTTGTAAATAAATCAAAATATAATGGAAAGTTCAAATCGTAGAACAAAAACACAAGTTAGTAGCTATATAGACACAATACCTCCTCCTTAGTAAATATATGTTTAACATCTCAGCAAATTACTCTACTAACACATCAGAAGTTGTTCTAACAAAATGAACTATGTCAGATTGGGTAACAGTTTGTATTTAATTTCTAAATTTACTTTTTTGAAAGTATTTATTGGAAGAAAAGTGGTATACTTTTCAAGTTTCGTTTTTGTTTTTGTTTTTGCTTTTGTTTTTGTATTGATTTTACAGAAGCATCTAAATAATTTGATGTGTACAACCAGGAGTTCCAATTACCGCGGGAAATTCCATTCTTATCAATTCATTTCACTTATTCAACCTAGACTGGATAGTGTTGTTCCCTTGCTGGATACATACGATCGACAGTTTATTATTTGACCCATGTGTTTACATCCGTTTTAACTTTTAAAGGGTAAATGTACAATAAATAATTCGAAATGAATACATAAATGCTTTCACACGATTATATAATGTAACACCGTCAGAAAAAAAACACCTAAATCTTATATCCGATGTTTATATGTTTAAAAGGTGGGAATTATACAACTTTACGTTATTGTTTGTACTTTAGTTAGATAGCGTTTACATATCACCTTTGTTTATCGTGTATAAAGTTTTGAGATATTTATCAAAAAAATTATAACCTCAAATAATGATTAACAAATGAGAGTTGAATAAGGGGTCTTTCATTTCGTTACTTTTTAATTGTGTAGACGATTCTTTTTGAAGATTTATTACGACCTTTACTATGTATTCAATATATTACAGAACATATATTATTTTTTATTCTCCGTCTCTGCCTATCTTTTTCTAGTCTAATTACCCCACCAAGATCTCATATATGTTAAAATAGTAGGAAAAAAGGGAAAAGCAATTTAAGCCTAATTTAGACCAAAAGACCACGACAGTAATTGCCGATATATTTTGTAAATAGATGCATATTCATTTGCATAATTTGCACTCTCTCTGGAACTGGTAATGAGAATAAAAAAGAGAAAAACTTGAAATTAATAGGACACCGGTGATCTCGAAATGTTTGTTATGTAATATGACTTTAACAGTAGCTTGATATTTGCTTAGATATTAGATTCATACTTAGTGTAAGGATTGTAATTCATTTTAACGTTAATTTGTGCATTTTTCCTTTGATGTGTACTCGCTGATAATGTCAGTATCAGTTGACTGGTGGTGATAGTAAAATTATTGGATGCACCGCGTAAAGAACTACTTTCACTTTCATACACAAAGTCACACGTGGTTTATGTTTTGCAATGATACATGAATTTTTTGGTTGATCACTGAAACACTTGACATTCTTGAAACTTTCAAAAAAAGTAAGTTTACCCTTTTTGAACGATTGCATAAAAAATTCAACAGAAAATGTACGAAAACCCCAATAAACTTGATATTTGCGTTATCTGCGGAATTATTTACTATTCACAAGGAGGTCGTACTAACTATTGTCCATGCTATGCCAATCCAAGTTTTTATTTATTTATTGTCAATTGCTGTTCCTCTGTGTCTTTTCTTCTTTCTGTTCCTTGAGAAGTTATTGTTTAACCTGTTCAACCACTATAAACTGTTACAATTCTGACATATTTAAACACACTACATAAATAGTGACCGCTATCGCACTAGAACCGCTAAAAAAAGAAAAAGCAACATTTCTGACTATTTTTTGAGACCATCTGACAAATGTAAAGAAGATGAGGGTGGTTTCATTGCCAGTACATATACACCATGATAGACCACAGCACAAATTCAGATGCGGGTCCAGGATAAATTTTGAAAAAAAGGTGCCCCAATCTAGAAATATGCACCTTGAAAAGATAAAATATATCTACTACTCATTTTAGCAGTATATCTACTTATCAACAAAAGAAACGGTAAAAGGTAAATGTATTTCCCATACATAATGAAATTGGAAACACTGTACCAATGCTAA
Organism: Mytilus trossulus; assembly: GCF_036588685.1. Classification (NCBI taxonomy): domain Eukaryota; kingdom Metazoa; phylum Mollusca; class Bivalvia; order Mytilida; family Mytilidae; genus Mytilus; species Mytilus trossulus. Next base: position 36,565,663 of record NC_086384.1, on the reverse strand, counting down.
TAATTGTCCAATTCGTCTAGTATTTACAAAGTGGTTTTTTTTTTTACTTCACGTCAAAATATTTGATTTAAGACATTGACACGAAAATAAATTTGGAAATTTTTGTTACTTCAAAAATCTTACTTTCATCCCCCCCCCAAAAAAAGCCAACTTGAAATTAGAACTTAAAATTCTAAACCTAAACACGGTCTGCTCAAAAATTTGAATGGCTTCGTAGACATTTGACTACTTAATTCTCATCTTAGACGTCAAATAATTATAATAGCCTTGATAGACGTCATAATTATTTTGACTAGCATGAGGCAACGAATCTGACCATGCTCATTTTCTGTCGATGATTTCAGAATAAATCATCATAGAGTCTGTAACAACAAAGAGTATGTCCACTGAATTAATAAACATCGGGTTTATTTCAACTGCAAGCGTAAATTTCAATGAAAAAATGATAATCGACATCAGAATTTAATATGTAGTTTCAGACTTCCACATCGGAATTGAGTAATTACGCTGCATAAGTGAAAAGGGTGGTCCAAGGCATGGTAAAAGGAAGTATGTAATAAATTGAAATCAACATGCCTGTATCGCCATGAAATGTTATTAATCAAATTGGTAGCCTGACATTATGGCTATCTATTAAATGTAAATAAATATAATTTGTATCTGTGTATTGACTTACATATTTGATTTGATGAGTCCCTTTTATCAGCTTGTCTAGGGTAACAGACCTAATTTTAAAGTACGTTTTCAAGAAAAATTGATTTTATTTTCCCTTCAGGATTTGGTAAGTCATATATTGAATATCGATATAATTTGTAATACTATTTGTCAAGTATTTTTCTGGTAAAAATATATGGATGCAAAACAAACAACAATTAAAAAAAATGTTTTAACGTTTTTATAAAATCCGTGAAATAAATGTGGTAGCAGATATCTATGCATCTGGGTGTTGACACCAAGATACATCAAATAAATATATATATAAAACACGTTTTGTTTGTATTTGTTTCTTGCTATATCTGGAAGTTTCGTTTTCTGTTCTGTTTTGTTTTGTTTTTATTCGTTTTGTGTTGTTGTAATTATCTATTTTGTTTTGCTTTGGTTAATGATAACCTACCTAGTGTAAAATAGTTGAAATGAGTTTGGCCATTTTCAGCAGAACATTTTAATGATCGCATTGAAACAGTGATTTTTGTCACTGCTATAGATAGAAATAAGAGTAAAGTAGGAGTCCTGAAATTAACTTGGTTTTTTATTAGATGGTACAGTCTTTTTTGTAGTATTTTGTGAAATTGTGTATGTCTACGGCATTTGGTCGCTGATGGAATGTTTTTTCATTGACAGTCATACCAATTTTCATATTTTCAAATATTTATATTGGTTTTGTTTTCGACAACTCTTGCTACGGCGTTGTTGGTTTATCTAAACGTATGAGTTTGAATACCAAACGATTTGTGTGTCCAATCTCTTGCACAAGTCTAGAACAGAAAAAAAGAGAGGGTCCATTTGTTTTCCTAGTTGCGAGTTAATATCTACGCGTAATTTTGACAACAACTTTCAAATTGGCTCACTTTTTTGTTGTCTTTGTCCCTTGCATTCGTATGATACGGAAAGCATTGTTGATAAAGTTATAATCTATTTTGATATCAATTCGTCCAAAGATAGTTTACCTATCTATCTCGAACAGTTGCACCTATAACCATTTTATCAAAACAAAATACGCACGTAATATACTTAGAAGTTGCAACGAAAAATAAACGAATTTGTTTTTGTCGCATAGAGTCTTGAATCACACATAACCGCAAACTTGCTTACTGGCTTTAACGATTCATCTCAGAAACGGAATACTTAAACTTTTAACTTTATAAGCATGGTCCGGTTAGTCCAAAACCTAAAACCTTAACTGACAAAACATAAGTCAAAAGTATACGTTTTGAATACGACAAACATACATAGAAATGTAAAAGATTACACAGACAGGTTTAAAAATTGCCACTACAGCACATAAATTTTATTGTCTATAAATATGTACTAGTAGTTATTTTTTTCCAAAGCTGTCAATCTTCTGGGTTATATAAAACCGGTAATTTTTCTAGATAGAATATCCTATGGAATACCAATTACTTTAAACTTAAATAGCAAGGTCCTGGTAGCAACAGTTTTAAAACATAAACTGCATACTAAATAACATTTAAATTTATATATAACAGAATTACTGGAAATGGATAAGTATCCGACGGATTAACTTGTTATCGTCAATGAGGTTTTCAATACGACAAATATACATAGAAATGTAAAAGATTATATAGACATGTTTACAAATTGTCATTATATCACATAAACTATATTGTCTTTAGCATGTTTAGTTGATTTATATTTTTTTTTCAAAGCTGTCCATCTTCTGGTTTATATAAAACCGGTAGTTTTTCTAGATAGAATATCTCATCGAAAACCAATTACTTTTAACTTTAGTAGCAAGGTGCTGGCAGTAACAGACTTTAAACATAAACTGCCTACTAAATAAAATTCTAAAGTATATAAAAACAGTATCTATATAAAAAGGATTTATGTCAAACGGATAAACTTGGTATCGGTATTAAAGGTGATTTGCAATACGAAAAACATGCATTATACATGTAACAATAAAATTATATAATCACACTGAAACACAGAAGGTGAGATGGACGGATTGGAAAAATGTTTTAATAGCTCTTGAAACATATTGTCTGAACTTGATTTGTTCATAGTTATCCGAATCTTCCGGGTTATAAAAAATGCAAAAATGTTTGTGTTTGTCTATAGTTGGCCTTTTTATCTTTACTTCCGTAGAAAGAAAATGAGCAAAATCCTCACCCAAAAAGACGTTTAGTCTCAGCATTACCATATAATTCATATATTGTGGGTGTCTTTCTAATAGCTAATAAAAACTGAAATAATGTCGAAAGTGATAAAACTATATTGATAAAGTTTATTGTATAATGTGACATAAGAAAGTGTTTTTTTTATAATCATACCACCTCTTCTAGTTTTTATATACTGAGTCTATAAGATTTTTTTCTAATTGTTCCGGGTGCAATTGAGTTAGGATTAAATTTATATTACCATTGACCACTTTATAAATGGTTTCAATTAATATGTATGCGACCTTTGCCTTGACCCTTACTTAGAGATTGCTTTCGCATGTGTTTTGCGTGTTCAGTAAAGCAAATGAAAAGAATGACAAAAAGGTGTTTGCTTGTCTTTGTGTATATATATTTCTATGCATGTTTACATTAAGTCATATGGCCATCGGGATTTTTCGAAGGTCATCTCGATGTTAATGTCAAACACATAATCGAAACTTAGATACATAATAACGATATATAACGAGTCCATGCATTCCTAATTGGTTTTTTTCCCGACATTTTAATTTAGATATACATGATTTTGGTATGTTATATTTAAAATGGGAGAATTTAAGGCAAACATGTGAACATTTCGAATTGACAGCTAATGTCCCTTTCACTGTGTTATGCACTTGAAATTATGACGGAGTACATAACGCTTTTTTGAAGTAAAGTAGGCCACGAATCAATAATTATATTACTAGGTTGAAATTTAAATGCAATATATAAGAACACAATCTTCAATAAGGTATAAAAGATGGGTCAAGGTACTATTAAGTTAGACGGTTTGAATTGAGTAAGCCTTCGACGTAGTATATGTGTAGGACTAAAATTTATGGTGTGTTCCAGATTTATGACAAATATCTAATCGACATTAAATAATGTCATGGAAAACTTTTCTGTCCACGCCGCCACTAACGATGACAGTTTTGTTAAAAAGCAAAGCAGGTAGAGGCCATTTTCAAGGATTTCAGTATTCCAATATGCGTAATCATTAACCCCTACAGACGAACTCATCGGATGCAGATGATGTAAGAATACTTCTGAACAAACCCATAGTCATTCGTTGCAGTAAAATCGCTAGTTATGCAATTTTTTGCAAGTGAATATGTTTTTGGTGTTTTCGGTGTTAATGTTTCGTTTATGTTCGCTTCTTGTTTTCTTTTTCTCATAATCCTGTAATTATCTTGTCTTTTGACTTTTAGTTTTTTTCTACTGTGCATATTGATTCGGTTTTTTGCCTTTTATTCATAATTTGTCGTTATACTATTCTGTTTTCTTGTTATTTATTTTTATCCCTATGATAATAGTACTCTTTAATTTTCTTTTACATAACCAATCGCTTTTTGTCAGCTACTAGTATATTACTGCGACTATCTGTACTACATACTCTGTAACAAGTATTTTTTTGTAAGATTTGGAAACAAAAACGAATTTGTAATCAATTTCGTATAAATAATTACATTTTTCTGACAGATTTTTGTCTAATATCTAAACTGGTCTGTGTTGGAGAAAAAAAAGGATTTTTAAGAAAATCACTTGTTTGAGGCAAGTCCTTTGAAATTTGCGGACTTTCAAATTGACTTTAATCATCATCAATTTAATATGTTTTAAAGACTTGTTAACGCTCAAATGAATATTAGGCCAAAAGTCGAACTGCTATATGGGCTGTTAAGGGAGTTGGTTAATTGAAGGGATTAACATAACCATGCACACCATAGGAAATGCTTATTCGTCCGGTGCACATCATTCACAACACACATGGTTTTGAATATGATTTCTATTGTCTTTTTTCCTAATATGTTTTCTCATACTTTTATCATTTCGACTTGTTGAAATCATTGGTTTTATATTTACTGACTGGACCTCTTTTGCAGAAAATCTGTCATAGATTTAGAAACTCAAAATCTGCCATAGATAAGAAACTTTAAGTTTACCATAGATTCCTAATGTAACACAATCATACCATAAACTTCCTTAGCTTATTATTATAAAGATATTGTAAAGCCAAACTCAGAAGACAACGAATAAAATATGAATACAATTCTTTCAACATGCTCTATTTTTTTTTTATTTTTCATTTGTTTAAACAAAATTTACCTATTTACATGTATACTTAATAACTATTTTTCAGTTTGGTTACCCAAGACCGATGCATGTGCACTAACACACGGTACATTTTTGAAAAAACAAGCACGTGTTGTTGACATTTTCCTCTTAATGATAACCTCATGTTACACTTATAATGTCAGTATAAGAACACTGTTTTTGACTGGTTTTCAATAAAAAAAAAAAGCACTGGCGATGCAAACTTTAAAGTAAGGTAAGGGCATAATGATCGTACATACGCTAGTTACAAACATTTAGCAATTATTTGATATAATTGAAAATAACGCGTCTCCTGATTTATTGCCAGTGTTTTGTCTATCAGCTCATAGACATTGGTGTATCCTGTGAATGTGACGTCATCAACGTTTTTTCACGATTTACGCCGGTTTGAAATGGAATCTCAAATTAAATTATAAGGAATGATTGTAATGTCTTTTCTCTCTATTCGAAATAACCTTAAAAAATGTGGTACACATTTTAAATAACCGGTTAAGCGTGTTACATTTTTACAGTGTGCAACACATTTTTAATATTATTTATTCATAGACAGGAAAATATTACAGTTATTTATTTAATACTCTCTTCAATTCTCACATCCCCATTTCGAATGTTGGCAATATGAATATGAAAAGAAACATTTCATTTTTTTTAAATACTCATGATATCAATGGATATTACACATCTGTGATCTGTAGAATAGTTTGATTCATTATTGCATTTGAAAAAAAAATCATAATCACTTTGCCAAGTTTCCCCAATATTGCAGACATACTATTATATTATTGTCAACAGTTTTAGGGCAAAAACTGGCGCGCCTCCAACCTATATTAAGCCCGCCAAATTGTGTATATATGTTACTGTCGCAAGTCGTGTAATTCAGTGGAAGCAGTTTGTTGTTGTATATATTTAAGTTATTTGTTTAGTACATTATTTTTTACAATAATCTATCCGATATCTTTCTCGTTTGAATAGTTTAACATTTGTTATGTCGGTGCCTTTTATGGCAGACTTTGCGGTATTGGTTTTATCCAATGTAGAAGGCCGTACACCATAACGTATTGTGGTTAATTTCTATGCCACATGGTCTCCTGTGGAGAGTTGTTTCATTGGCAATCACACCGTATATTCTTATTTTTTTTATATAACTTTAGCAGAACATTCAAGTATTGTTTTGTGTTATAGAATTACTGTCTCAATTGCGTTAAACTATATCTCCCGTCAACTAGACTTAATCACAAACATACATTTAAAGGTCAACATAAGATAGTTTATCAATTGAAAAGTGTCTTGTATCAATCTCAAAAAATCGATCACAATATTGATAAGTGTTTATTTTCTTTCTTCTTATGTAATTCATTGTGTGTGTGTCTCATGGAAAATTATAATTTAATCAAAAAGTAATGAATTGCATCGCTATATACAAAAAAAATCGACTTTGTCTCTGCTGGCTGATAATTGTAAGGTGTATTTTTGGATTTCAAAGAAACTTTTACAGTTAATCTTCACTCTTTCATAATGACGCTATTAATCTTTAACTTGCTTTACATTTGTTGCATGTTTTGAATATATTTTTATCATGTTTTTCGTTGACGGATCCTCGATACTCGAATAAACGGGCAATATAAAATCTCTCCGTATTTGGGTTCAAAACTTCCCGGCAACGTTTGCTCAACGTTTATAACAAATCAAAATTTGATAAAACAAAATCGACTTTACTCATTGCGTTAGGACAATAAACATTACAAACCGTTCATACAACAGCTTCTGTGAGTTTTTTTAATTTATTAGAATTCAAATATGTAATATAACGAATGCAACCTAGATATGAAATTTCCTCGTCTATTCAATTGGGCTATATTTTCAATATTTTTTAATCGCTAGGAGAAACCAAAATCCATCTAAAACTCCATCAAAAACAACGACTTAAATGTTATTGATAAGTTGTGCCCTTATGTATATCTACATTATGTCATGCGTTGCCTCCTAAAAGTATTTTTACTTTTTGACATCATTAGCCATTTTAGCTGTCACAAAATGTATGAAAATTCGAAAACAAACAAACTTAAATAGAAGTGTTTGAAAACAAGTCGGTCGTTTATCTAAACCGATAAAGAAGTCCCATTGTTTATAATAAAATAATATTAAGTATACCAATTCACTTGACCTTTTGAAAGACCATTCAAGGTTGAATTCTTGGTTATACTTGTTTTGAATATATTTGTATCATGTTTTTCGTTGACGGTTCATCGGTACTCGAATAAAATGGCAATAAATAATCTCTCCGTATTGGGGTTCAAAACTTTCCGGCAACGTTTGCTCAACGTTTATAACATATCAAAATTTGATAAAAAAAAAATCAGCTTTACTCATTGCGTTAGGACATTATACATTACAAACCGTTCTTACAACAGCTTCTGTGAGTTTTTTTAATTGATTGGAATTCAAATATGTAAGATAACGAATGCAAGCTAGATATGAAATTTTCTCTTCTATTTAAATGAGCTATATTTTCAATATTTTTTAACCGCTAGGAGAAACCAAAATCCATCCAAAACTCCTTCAAAAACGACTGGCTTAAATGTTATTAATAAGTTGTACTCTTATGTATATTTACATCATGTCATGCATTGCCTCCTAAAAGTCTTTTTACTTTTTGACTTCATTAGCCATTTTAGCTGTCACAAAATGTTTGAAAATTCGAAAACAAACAAACTTAAATAGAAGTGTTTGAAAACTAGTCGGTCGTTTATCTAAAACGATTAAGAAATCTCATTGTTTATTATAAAATAATTTTAAGTATACCAATTCACTTGACCCTTTGAAAACCAGTCTAGGGTGAATCTTTGTTGAGGGTTCACCTGAAGCCCGAATCAATGTGCAGGATTTTTAAACTATATTGAAGACTTAATCATGGCATTAGGCATTTTTGTGCATTTTAGTTGAGTTATTAATGCTTTAACACATTATCCATATCCATACTCAATTTTTTAACATTATAACAAACAATTGCAAGTGACGAATACTTTTGGCCACACACTGTTCGTAAGTAATACTTTCATGTAAATATTCCTTCATGATTTGTTTATACTTTGTTTTTATGTCACCGAGGATACATGTTCGTGTACAGGTCATAGCCAAGTTTGGTCTCTTTTTAGTTGGTCCTTTATTTTTCACGCGGACGACGTCATCGAAACTATCAAAATAATTTATTGTTGTTTAAAAAAAAACATTGACGGATTTAGTCATTTCTGAATAATTATGTTTTTTTAAGTGCATGGCTCTTAAAAGGATTGATTTTTGACGCTGAAATAGGTAATAGGTCAAGTTGGTCGCGTTTTCTTTACAAGTTTTTAATATATCACACATTATCTCTTAATTTGACAACAGTCATCATCGAAACTATCAAAACAAATTGTTATATTGCTTTTCGATTAAACTATTTAGTCATTTCTAAACATGCATTTATTACGTTACAACGCTCTTATTATTGACTCTAGACACTAAAAGTGTACACATTTATGATAAAATGATTGATTTTGTATGGTGATTTGTTAATAAGTCTTTATATAATATAGATGTCAATAGATATAACACTCAAAACACTAGTTAGTAATACATCCAGATTGAAACTTAAACATTTTAGCATATTACTCTACAAAAATAGTATCATAATGTACTATGTGTCAGAATGATTAAAAGTTAGTTTTTTTTCTTTTTCTTCTTTTGGAATTATTTTTTGGACTGATAGAGGTATTTTTTTAACCCATGCGTTTATGTTTGACCATATAAGTCTATATATATATATATTCTTTTATATGTTATCTTATCCGAATTCAGAAGTTTATGCATTTTAATGCATTTTTTTATTTTTATGTATATTATTTTTTATCTTCTCTGTAACCTTTGTACTTGCATGGTTTTATGAGAATAAACTATCTATCTTTACATCCGTTGTAACTTTTAAAGGGTATAATAAATACATCAAAAAATGCATAAATATTTTTACACGATAAGATAATGTAACACCGTCAGAAAAAAACACACCTAAATCTTATATCCTGATGTTTATGTGTTTAAAAGGTGGGAATTATACAACTTCACGTTTATTGTTTGTACTTTAATCAGATAGTGTGTATATTTCACCTTCGTTTAACTTGTATGATATATCGAGATATTTATCAAAAAACAATAACCTCAAATAATGATTTATAAATAAGGGGCCTTTCATTTCGTTTATTTTAACCTTGTAGACCTTTTTTTAAGATTTATTACGACCCATACTCTTTATTCTTTATATTTCAGAACCCATAATTTTTTATTTGTTTTTTTACTATTTTTCTTAATTGAATACCCTACCAAGGCCCTCCTACATGTCCTATCTGTTCAAAATATAGGCATAAGAGAAACGCAATCGTTAACCATAGTTAAAACAAAAGGTCTTTGGCCTGAATTGCATGAGAAATATATTAAAAACGAGAGACGACGATGTTCTCGAATTTTCGTAAAGTAATACGAGTTCAAAAGTAGCTTGAAATTGGCTCTACTATTTGAATCATGCGTAGTGCAAGGGTTATATAATTCATTATAGAGAAAAGTTAAAATGAAATTATCTAGAGTGAAAGCATAATTTGGAACTTCTCACAATACAGCAGTATAGTAAAGATTATATTTCCTGCAGAAAATGAGTAGTAAAACTTTTATATTTTATCTTTTCTAGGGATAAAATGTATACTTCCATAACATAGTTTTCAGAATAATCAATAATGTCAGTAATAAATTAATGGTAATAGATGTAGGAACTTTATATATAGTTTCTCAAAAAGCGCATGCCAATGTGTTAGAGTATTTAGTTGCTTTATAAGATTAGTTTAAAATGGAACAAATATTATGATATATTGTTTGCGAACTGAAAGAAATAAGTACTTGATGGGTTTAACGGAATCAAAGGAACTGATATCATAGCATTGTTAATAAAAATGTTAATCGTTATTTTGTGCAGTTTTCCTTTGATCTTTTTTTGTAATTTTTTTCATTTCTTTCTAATCGCTTGAGATGGAAAATTATCGCTAGAAACTAAGGAGGCACGTGACGTTGTTAATTAAATTGACATAAAATTGACATCGTCGACATAGGTAAAATCGCGATAAACAGACTAGTATTGGTCATCTCAACTCGATTGCTTTTCTGCCGTACAAAACAAAAAACAATCTCGTTGAGATGATTCACGATAATCTATAATTCCACGGAAACTTCTGTAAGGAGCGGGAAATATACAAGGACAATGCACCGCAGTTACAAAAATGAAATATAAAGGCAGTCTTCATTTTCGTAAAGTTTATAATCAAACAAAGATTAAATAAAATCTAAGTGAGGTTTTAGTAAAAAAAAACATGTTCGTCATTCCATTTCTCAGAAAGCAAGATTATAGTAGAACCTAAAATAGTTATCAAAGGTACCAGGATTATAATTTAGAACGCCAGACGAGCGTTTCGTCTACATAAGACTCATCAGTGACGCTCATATCAAAATATTTATAAAGCCAAAAAAGTACAAAGTTGAAGAGCTAAAAAATATTGTTTGTCATTAACACGTTATAATGATGCATGCAAATGAAAATAAACCTTCCAAGGATATCAGCGTACATATTGAGTAAATATAATATAACCAAGCCAGTCATATTTAGTAAAGTGCAGGTTTCCTATTTAGAACATTCTAAAAAATATTTTATTGCTATTAATTTAAATATTTTTGGTTTACCACAGAGTGTTTTGTTTATTTTAAATAAAATTGTTTCCTTTAACTTCTAGTACTGTTTGCATGCACGCATTATGCATATCTTAGTTGCATGGTTAACTTTATGCAAATTAGTGTTTTAAAATTTTAAGTGCTTTCTTTAGCAGTAGTCCTATGTTCTCCAGCTTAGAGTTTTAATATTGAAACAGGAAGATGATTTCTGCTCTGGTAATCTTCAAGGATACTGCTTACCATGAATATAACATGATAGTGATCTGTTGGTTCAAATGTGGTGTATAACAAAGTCGTCGCTCGTGTAGAATATGCAATGAATCATAAATGCGAAATAAGATACTTGTACCTTTAACAAAAAATTACCCATATTTAACCACAGCTTAAAACCGATTATGTAACCACGATATTTGTATACAAATGTGTATTTAATTTAAAACATGTTCACTTAGATTCAATTTCGTATGATTACTTCGTAACTTCGTGGTCACCTATACACATCGAAACCTTCACCTTATGATTAGAATAGATGGACACATATAATTTAAACATAAAATTGCCTTCTATCCTAGGCGAGATATCTATAAGAAAAATTAATTGCATGGGTCCTGACCTACCACAAAACATAATACATAACTGTTAATAATCCCCTAACGATCCACTTTATCTTTTTCGAAGCGCTATTAAGCGACAAACACTAACTGCAGTCTCCAGAGTTTGGACAGGATACTTACAAACATTTTTGAATTAAACATGTTATTATTTTTTGATAACCCTCTCTCTCTTACCTAGGACAGTTATGTATTAGCAAAACATAAGTATATATATTATATACATGTACATGTATATATAACTCGTCTAAACATCAACCCAACAATGTTAGATCTGTAAATTTGCTTTCGCAAGTTTTTGGTTCTTCCCTCTACGGTATTAGAACCAATGTTTCTGTGATATCGTGACACCAAATCGCCTGCACTGAAGCCGTCCCGCTAAACCACACGACCACCTAGGCTCTACAATAATAGAGCTTTCGCTGGCCATGTGTTACCTTTCCACGTCAGTTTTAATCTAGCGGCGTACTACAGTACATAATATATAAGGCATGAAGATGTTATTGTTACAGATCAGCTAATTTATCTATAGTAAAGGATCCTACAAATTAATGTAATATATACATAATTCGTCTAAACATCAGCCCGACCATAATAGATCTGTAATTTTGCTCTTCCCTCGTCGGGTTTCGAACTCATTCTACTAAGATGCCGTGGCACCTAATCGCTTGCACTGTGCCCGACGCGCTAGAACCACTTAGTCACCTAGGCTCTTAAAACAAGGCCGGGTAACATCCGCCCAACAATATATATGTATTCTACTGTCGCATTTCGTTTGTTGGTTAGTTAAAACAATCATTGCATAAAGTTTAACGTATACATATGGCCATTATAGCGACTATGACTTTAAATTAAACATTTGAGACCCAGTAATCACAGTATGTAAGACATGATGACATTATTACTATTTACCCAAATACTGGCTCAGTGACGAACAATCCTCAGGTAATAAGAAAGAATAGACACAAATAGGTACAATGTATCATATAAGGTACATTTGTTTAAGGAGAAAGAGAAGTCTACACAATACAAACGTGGGGTAAAATATACCCAACCTGGCATAGAAAGTATACATACATACATTGACATTGGACGTTCCACCTAATAATCTTAATAGTTTTTCGAATTGAAGTGGCTGTCACACAAATGTGAGGTTTTGAAATTGTATGTTCCGAATCGGGACTGTTTCATTGATTAAAGGAGATCTTTAATTTATCACACGACTTTATCTGACAAATCTTCTTAATATTCAAGACAAAACCCGTAAATATTTATTCTTAATAGTATATATTATGCTTTCATATGCTTTCCATAGTAACAGTGGCAATCATTCTGAAATTATGCATGATTTATAATTACTTTTATTGTTAATTTCGGGTGAAAGTGGGGAATAGTCAATGTGAAAAGGTATACAGGTTATATGCAAAAATAGAGACCATTGGCTTTCTCGTTTGAATTTTCATGCATATGTCACTTCAAGACCTCGGAAAGCTTAATTACTATGCAATAAAGGTTTGGCTCATTATCTAAGGCAGTGCGGTGATATATTGTTGTTAACTTCTTTGTCTTAGGTGGAAAGTTGTTTCGCTGGCTATCATAACACGTCTGCCTCTTTTAATAAAACTCAATACACATGTGTTTGTAAATTCATAGATGAATCTTTTAAAATAAATTGATTAGTAGGTAGGACAGTCTTGTTGACATTTAAACTTATACTTTCAAATGTGACTAGAGGTGAGGGTGGATTTTTAAATAATCAAATACCCTAATCATAAAGTACATATTTAATTAAGAAACCGCACCATTTTTTAATATGCACTATGTACATTCTATTTATATATTCAAGCGAACGTATGGTGTATGTATATTTGTTCTAGTTATTATTCAAACCGTCTTATGTTTGTCAGGACGGAAAGGCGCCAACGAGAAGCATCTTATGATAAGAACATGTCTTTCAAATTCTTGTAACAATCGTAGAACATTAAACAATGATACTCGTTTAGTCAGATCGTAGGACACATGTCTGTGTGACAGCAATCCAACATATAAAAAGACTAACCTATATGTCAAAGTCTTCGTATTCTTATTGTACTCTTTAACATGTTGAAGTAAAACTTGCGTCGGATCAATTAGTACATTATTTGGAAAAGAATATGTATCATCTCATGTTTATACTAAAAAGTATTTTTCTGGGCGTTTCTGTTAGATGATGTAGTATTATTTTGATAATAAAATTCATGGACATGTAAAGAGTAAAGAAAAGTACCATGTTTGACTTACCAATATCCTGTTACATAATTTAGTTCCAACCATGCGATTAATAATGATATTTATCGCTATTTTGTGCATTTTTCCTTTGATCTTTTTTTGTGATAACTTTTCATATCATGCTACTCGCTTTAGATGAAAAATTATCGCTAGAAACTAAGCAGGCACGTGGCTTTGCTAGCGAATTTGACATGAAATTGACATGAAATTGACAAAGTCTTCAAAGGTAGAGTAGCGATAAACAATTTATCTTTGGTCATCTCAACTCGATTGCCTTTCTCGCTTTCGCCGTCCAGGCTTAAGCGAGAAAATCAATCTCGTTGGGATGATCAACGATAATCTATAATTATAGCTTCCTAAGCATTTATTTCATAATTATAGCTTCCTAAGCATTTATTTCATGGGCACAAGTAAATAGTTTTACTTACAATTTCATTCACAAACGAAGATCCTATACATGCCTTCCTACCAATTATCATATTCTATTTGTGATAATAAAAGACTATTTATATCAGAAAATGGAGACGAACTATACTAACGGTATATTTAAACTTATTAGTATTAAACAAACTACAAGGCTCCGTGTTGTAGGCCGTACATTGACCTAGAATGGTTTACCTTTTTTTAATTGTTATTTGGATGGAGAGTTGTCTCATTGGCACTCATACCACATCAGCCTATATCGATGAAAACGCCATAAACAAAAACGGAAAAAAAATCTACATAGAGACTACATTACATACATTTTTGTACATGTAAGAACGCAACAAAGAAAACCAAAGTACTCAGTAACACGAACCGGACAAAAAAACGGGGACGATCTTAGGTGTTCCGGAAAGGGTTGCAAATCATTATCCACATGCACATTATATTTTTTATGTTTTAACTATAGTACTTAGTGTTTTGGGCGTAATCGTCATAATTTTATGTATTTATTTGATTTAAATGCATGTACATGTAAAGCGTTAAGGAAAGTATTATTATGACTTATCAATATCCTCTAATATCACAAAAGTAAATGCAGTGTAGGGTACTAATGATAATTCTAGCTACATACATTTTTATAGGTACTGGTATTTAATACTAATAGTACAAATAAATATTTACTATTTCATTCATAAATGTTGAACAAGTTCCTTCCTCCTAATTATTGTACTAAATAAACTCATCATAGATACCAGGACTAAATGTAGTATATACGCCAGACGCGCGTTTCGTCTACAAAAGACTCATCAGTGACGCTCAAATCCAACAAAGTTAAAAATGCCAAATAAAGTACGAAGTTGAAGATATCAACAATATAAGTATTAGTATTTTTTATAATAATATACATTTTTATAGGTACTGATATTACTATAGTACACATAAATAGTTACTATTTCATTCATAAACGTTGAACACGTTCCTTCCTCCTTATCATTGTACTAATATAATAATAACAATATTATAATTGTATAATATTGTAATAATAGTATTACTATTACAAATTTCATGTTACATTAACCCCTAGGCGTCATGTTAACGCGACATCATAAAACATTTAACACTTATTGACAAATAATTCGCTGATTTGTGGTATGTATTTCCGATTTGTGTGGGACATTTTACGGAAACGATCGGATAAATAAAATAAGTCGGCATTTTTCATTTACTCTAATTACTACCTGAATCGCAGTGTCTCCTTGAACAATATATACGGAAGGTACTCAAAGCATCTAGTAAACAATGACAAAACACGAAGCTTAATAGTGTTCTCTGCTTTATTATTGGATTTTGTACAAAATTGACATTTCACGGCCTACTGATTTCATATTCAATATAAAACCGCTATAAAATATAAAAGATATCTCTTTTTCAATTATCATTTTATTGGATGTACATGTAAGTTATTACTTTTATTGGTTGTTTATTTATTAACTTATCTAACCAGTTTTCTTTGAAAATAATTAGATTTGCAAAAATATTTCTTAATAGCATTACGGGAATGTACGAAATGATATTAGCGCCAGACATTTTCTTTTTATTATTTCCTTCCTTTTTTTGCGTTATATAAGATAAATTTATAATAAGTCATATTTTGATAAGGAATAAGTAATACTTTTAAGAAGAAATTGAAGTATTGAGGAAGTCGTAATGTTTGGATTTATACACACAAAAACATGAAGCGGACAAGTTCAAGACTTAAACCATGCATGGGTCTGATAATATAAGTACAGAGAATTACAAGCCTAATGTTGTGCGTTTAGAATTTAAAAAGAAATTTCCAATCAACTTCAATCAGTCATGTAATCTGATTTAATAGCTGCATGTTTAAAAACTGATAAGATAGTTTAGTGTTTGAGTATAATAGATATAGGAAGATGTGGTGTGAGTGCCAATGAGACAACTCTCCATCCAAATGCCCATTAATGCCCATTTTGACTTGGTTGGAGGAAGCCGCCGTGGTGCCTGGAGAGAACCGCCTAGGCATGTTTATAGACAATTCAGTACAACACTGAATTCGTATTTGATTGCCGTAAAAAAGAAAAAAACTCCGAATAAATTCACACACACACACAAACTTTTTATCAAGTGCATTCAAATAATAAAAGTAAAACAGTTTTTCAGTATTTACTTCAACTTTATATATATTTTTTTTTATTTTTAATAAGATTTTAATTATAATATCTTTTTTTTATATGAGATTGAGATTCCTGTGTTATTATGGTTGTTTAATTTCCGATGAACAAATTTACCGAGATCTAAAAGAGGGGCAAAAGATGGACAGTCACACTCATAGATCGAAAATAAATTGTCAACGCCATGGCTAAATCATCGGGTTTCTGTTTTTGTTGATATTCTTAAAAAAAATGATATAGAAAACCAAAAGATGCCAGACGGACAGTCATACTCATAGATCGAAAATAAATTGTCAACGCCATGGCTAAATCATTGGGTTTCTGTTTTTGGTGTTATTCTTAAAAAAAATGATATAGAAAACTATACGTCCTACATTTCGGAAACAAACATATATGTTAAATATACTGTTCCTAGATCTAGGACACAATACAGATAGGTACCATGTCGGAGTATCGTATGATCTATACTGATACTGCGATATATTATAATCAAATTTACTTAAAATATAATCTTCCTAAATTAAGTAAAATAACTTAGGAAATGCGTAGATGTAAATGAATGAAATTATCATACACAAACATACGTAGGACAAACTTGAAAGTTTAGTTTGCCGACTCATCCCCCGTTTCTTAATATATATTAAACGTCTATCGTAACTTGATATAAAAGCATTTAAAGGTTCGATACATGTACATGTACAGAGTGCTGTATGTTCCGGGTTGTTACGGGTTGTTTCCGGTAGTTTCTAATTTATATAATTGACAAGAGTATAACACCCGGAGGACACGTCTGAACTGTGTATGATTCAGTCTTGGTTCTAAACATTTCCTACCTCGTGCTAAACATCTCCATAGAAATTAAAACTTATAGAATATACTAAAGGCAAATGATAGACAAAAAAGAAAATATAATTATAACTGCATCTGGAATCTTATAGTTATCGTTTTGAGGAATATAAGAATTTATAGAAAACATAATTGGTAAGTTATATTGTAATATATGTTTTGCCTGTCTTATCTTAGTTCGTATGAAAACTCAAAATGTGTTAGTTAAACAAAATTGTATTTAAAGAAATAATCATATAACAATACAATGCACATTTATGAAATATAAGTTTAAGAAGTTAATCAATAAGCATGGTTAAATTTAAATGATCTTGAATTATGATGATAAGATGTAATGTGTGTAAAAATCTAGATTTTGTTTTTTGGGGTATACTTTGCATTTTTGTAATAAAACTCACATAAGTCTTCTTTAATCGCATAGTTTGTTCATTGTATATAAATGTAAATAACTTCTACCTGTTCCTTTAGAGGACTCGTATTAAAAATAAATGTCTCTCTTTTTTTTTCATTATTTCTGGATACTAGTACATATGTTTGCCTATATTTATCGCTGAAGATTAAAACATATAAATGTTGCCTCGTAAAATGCATGTTTTCTTTCTGGTTTTCAACACTTGATTATGTTTATTTCGATCTAGTGAAAGAAAAAAAGAGAAAAAAAATGTCTGGTAAAATTTTGACAATTCTCTATGCTTTTTAATTACTCTGGGATGTGTGAGTGTTGATTGTGTATCTCACGACAGACAGAAAAGGAGTGTTCGCACTTTTATCCGGTCTCACCCCAACTCATTGTCTCCCCGCACCAATATTAACCACGTGATGTTCATGCAATGCTGTTTGTACGTCCATTTTGTCTACGAGGTCGATTGTCTGTCTATTTGTTTCGTCTGTTGTGATATACAACTATTACATGCATGTTTCAAGATTTTAATTGTCAAGAAGTCCGATGTTAAACCTAACCATAAACTATTTACGATGTATAGATTACGAAAAATATGTACATTGTACATGTCAAAAGCCATACAGTTCCTCGTAGCATAAACATCCTCTTATTTTAGTCGCCGTAGGATATATGTCTTATTTGCAATCATACCACGTTTCCTTACTTTTATTTATCAACATTGCGATTGATATATCGATAAGTTTGCTTTGCATCTGCATCAGCGCAAAAAAGGTTATATAGCGTCGATTTTTTTTTGCTGCTTGTATTTAAGACTCAATTGAAACTATCATATAAAAAAGAAGATGTGGTATGCATACTTGAAAATGCAGATTTTGAAAACTACACAAAGTTTTGCTGGTTAAAAGGTTCCAGTGTTGATGAATGTGCATTATTTTATAAATTACAATCATTTTTTTTTGTGGTTTGAAACAACATTATTTGTTCTTAATAATGCATTAAAACCTTTGCTAATATGGGGTGTCAGTGTGACCTTGCGGGAGGTATAAATACATAGCAACGTCCAGTCGGAATTGGGACGTTAAGTATAATGCCTGCTTTACAGTGTTACACACTCTTCGTAGGGCAAACACTCTTATCAACAACATATTTAGGGTCCTACTATAGCTAAAATGCCCATATATCACACCGAGTTACAGTTCAATCTTGCCTGTCTTCATTGTAGAACCTCTCTTTTGTATATTGATATTTAATGTTGTATCGTCCAAGCAACAATCAATCAATTATTTAATTATTTAATCAAAGTTACCTTTTATGAGACAGTCCCAGTAATTGGATGTTTATTAGGTAGAAAAAGAATGTACCAAGTCTAGCTATAAAACAATACCCTTTTTGAGGCACGTCTGTTACTAAGTAATTGGAAGTCCAAAAGGTAAAGCAGGGAATGTACCCTGTCTAGCTATCAATAAGTTACCTTTTCAACATGTATGAGGTAGTCCCAGTAAATGGAAGTCCAAAAGGTAAAACAGAGAATGTACCCAGTCTCGCTGATGGCTGCTTTTTAAAATCAAATAAAGCTTTTTCTAAGTCATAACCTGATTTAACTTAAGTACATATATTATAAATTACAATTAAATCTTGAGCATTCTACCATACCTATTTTTAACAATATTTATAGACTCACATTAACCTATAATGAATTTATAACTTAGATATCACGTGTCTATTCGACAACTTGCTATTTAAATGCCAACGTTTATTTCCTGATTTGTCTTTTAATCAGTGAAAAGACTCATTAACTCGTGTTAAAATGTTTGATCTTCGTATAAATTTTATGTCCGTTGACTTTCCAGCAGTAAACTTCACGTGTCTGTTAAATGCATTGTGATATAAATATACATTCATTGTGATATAAATATATACTTGGCAAGTCTGTGCTTACACAAGATGACTAAATTAGAGCAACTGTTCTATTTAGATAAGCATCATTGTTCAAAAATATATAAAATCAACTGTATAACATACATGTACAATTTATATAATCTTTTTTCAGACTGTGTAAACTGTAAAAGAAATGGTCCGATCAACTTATTTCTGCTGCTGTCTTTATTTCATAATCCTGTTGGTATCTCTTTGCTACTGTGGTAAGTTTCAATATTTGACGTAAAACATAGATACATTATTAATTTAGCAGTATTTGAGATAATGTTAATAATTCTACATTTTTATATCAAACGTGATATTTTTTTCATTTATTTTCGAGCTAATATTTCCAACTTGGTTTTATTTATTTGTCTCAGTTTAATACGGAAACAGTATATCTAAATATAGTCAATGTACGTGTACAAATGTATACATATGTTCCAGGTTTAATCTATATGTAAATTGAAAATGTTAAAGATAATTAAAAGTAAATAATTCATAACAAGATGGAGAGAGAGAGATAATGAATCGAATTGCGTAGAAGAAGACTAATATTGTTTCAATGACCAGGGGTTGAGATGTTTCATACAAATATAATGTGTTTACTATACAGATTTGTATAAGACTGGTCCTGATTGGGCTAGAATATGAATAATGTTTCTTCTGGGTTTAAACTTTTTCGTCGAAAGTTATGCATCATCGTCATGTTACTCTTTAAAATGAATATAACACTTTCTTAAAGTCGGTTTTCCTTAAATTTCTAACTTCCAGAGTAAAAAATTAATGGAAATTTGAAAACATTTAAATTGTGCAGATGGATTATTTCGTGCCTAATAATAGCGATAAAATGTAAAGAAATGATACAGTTTCATGATTTTCGTAGTATATGAATAGCCAGGTGTATAATATTTATAATAAAACTATAAAACTCAAACATGCATTTGAACTGGTAGAATAAAATGCAAACATACATGTACTTTTCTTCCTTCATTGAGAACCCGGATGTTATCGGCGATTAATTATACATGTATTTTAATAACTTGATGTTTGACGGGTAAACATGTAGTACGTTGACAGTTATTGAATAAAACTTTCCCTTTCTTAAAGAAAATCTATAGAATATATATCTGTGATAATATTACAAAATAATGTAAAGTAACAAATATGACATGCAGAATATTTAGTATAAAAAGAAAACATAGTATATGTCGATATTTTAACGGTCTTCCTGTACATGTATACATAAAAAGTAGAGTAATGTTACGGATCCAGAAATTTTCGATAAAGGTGGAAACGGGTTGGGGTTGTTCTGAATACTCTAAGAGGGGACTCCAGTCATGCTGCAGTGATTCCATATATAATCAATTTAACCAATGTTTTCCTCATAAGGGGAGGGGCGCTTACTCTGGGATCCGCAACATATGTTTTTCCCTTAGGTCTTGTTCGTTCTCGACACAGGACTCGAGTAATACGATATTTACATGGAACCAAACGAGACATTAAAAGGTGGCTGAAATTGAACTTTCGTTGCGCATCAACACAATTTTGTAGAAATATTTGATACTATTATATTAATATAAAAAATATTATTGCACACATTTTGCAGAACATCGCCCCACACATTAAGTAATATTGAACTTGCGCGTTCATGCATAACCTATACTGCTCTGGGCAACATTCCTCCATATACAATGTCAGTGTAGTAAAAGACTTTAAAAAAAATATGAATCGGTATGGTTGATTGATTGATATGTGTGTTCCTTAGGGAGCTACCATTTGATTTTTATGGGGGGGCTAGGATGAAAAATGTTGTCCTGCATTTTTTTTTAGCTGTAATCTCTGTCCTGCATTTTTATTTTTCACTCTGTTCGGTCCTGCCTTTTTTTATAGTTTATCCTGACTTTTTTTTACCTAAATTGTTGCCTGACTTTTTTTATTTGCAAGTGTCTCATCCTGCCTTTTTTTTTACTCAAAACTCCTGTCCTGCCTATTTTTTTCAAATTTCATCCTAGCCCCCCCGCCCCCCCCCCCCAAAAAAAAAAAATAAAAATGGTAGCTCCCTTACGTTTGAAAACTCAATATACTTTGACAAACAATATCGCAACGAGAGCTTCTCTAAAATCGAGAAAAGAAAATGGGGAATGTGTCAAAGAGACAACAACCCGACCATAAAAAAAACAACAACAGAAGGTCACCAACAGGTCTTAATAGTACCTAGAAATTCCCGCACCCGGAGACGTCCTTCAGCAGACCCCTAAGTACAAATATATACTAGTTCAGTAATAATGAACGCCATTCTAAACTCCAAATTGTACACAAGAAACTAAAATTAAAATAATACAAGACTAACAAAGGCCAGAGGCTCCTGACTTGGAACAGGCGCAAAAATGCGGCGTGGTTAATCATGTTTATACATTTGCATATTTTTACAAAAAGAAGTTTACACAAAACGATAATTTTTAATATCTTGGTATACAAATGCCTTTGTATGTCTTGGTTCTGTTATCATTCTGAAAAACACATTAAGATATGAAGTTACAAAAGGACCTCACTAGAAATAAGTTCCAATAACTTTTGTGGTTCATCCAAAGGTAAAAGACTAGTGAAAATCTAGTCTATCTAAATTTCATTCATTTTTTTATTATTTAATCTTGTGTTTTCGTATTATTAAAGTTTCATGATAATTTTTATAATGTATTTTTTTAAATTATAATTTTTAGTAAACATGTAAATCATTTCAGTGTCTATAAACTTTGTCTAGTGCTATATCTGTATCGTTGTAAATTATTGAATCTGTCTAATTCATGCCTTTTGTCTTAGATATTTATATAAGTGAATCAAATCAGTAAGAATGAGCAAGTGATCGGATGGATGTGTAGTCAAATTACATTCGTATGTCTTGTCCTGTACACATTGTCTTGTCTTGTGTTTTGCATATTTGTAAACTTAAAAAAAAAAAAAGGCTTTGTTAATTATGAATCTGTTTATATCTATATTGAGGAGAGTCTGACTCACACATATGAGCGTCACTGATGAGTCTTAAGTAGACGAAACGCGCGTCTGGCATACTAAATTATAATCCTGGTACCTTTGACAACTATATATAGCCTCTGGCTGTTGACAATCCTCTTTAAATAAATATAAAATTGAATTAAAAAATCTCAAAAAACTACCAAAAAATATCCATAGTGTTACGTTATACCTTTTCAGACCACACGCTCCACAAACCTGACTATCCATTTGACCTCGACAATGCAGGAAATGCAATAGAAGGCTATGTTGATTCTGAAATAAAAGAGGGATCTAAAGTTCTTGTTAAACCTGTTGAAGGTCATCAGTTCTTAGAAGACGGAAAGGTTGTAAAATACCTACAAGTAATAGTTCGATCAGGAAATTTTACAGGGGTAAGTTTTATGTTTAAATAAGATGTTAAATTGAGAATTAAATAGGGAATGTACCAAAGAGACAACAACCCGACCAAAGAGCAGACAGCAACCAAAGGGGACCGAGGGTCTTCAACGCAGCGAGAAATTCCGTACACGGAGATGGTTCTGTTGGCCCCTAAATAAAATTGTGTACTAGTTCAAACAAAATGAACGTCACACTAAACTCCAAATCATATGATAAATGAACTAAAATTAAAAGAAAACATATAAAATTAAGAAAGACCAGAGGCTCCTGACTTGGGACAGGCGCAAAACTGTGGCGGGGTTTTACATGTTTATTGAGATCTCAACCCTAATTCAATGCATCTAGCCAAAATGTTTAAGTCTATCAATTTATTTTAGTCCTTTTTTTAACATAACTTTTTTAAAATTCAATAAGTAGAAGTTCGATCCCGAAATTTTAGAGGGGTAGGTTAACTTTTATTTTATAAATTTATAAAATTAACTTATCAATATTTGGTAATAGGACATTATTTTGTCATTAGTTTTTGAAGGACGGAGAGATTGTGAGATACAATCATTCGATCAGGATACTTTACAGGGCATGTATTTTTCTTATGCTATTTTTTTTTATCAATTTATTTTAGTCCTTTGTTTCATTAACATGTTTTTTTTAAAATTCAAATTAAAAAAAATAAAGTAATGGAAGATTAATATCAGTGAAAATATTGATACAAGACGGCTTGGTTACAAATCTAGGGCAATCTTACTAATTATTTTATCAAAACTCACATACACAAATTTAGGCATTAGTCGGGTTTTAGAAAATATTTGGCAAATAAATTCACATACACCCTTGACAAAATCAAAATTCACATACACACTTGACAATATCAAAATTTTCCGCTCTTTACTTAGCTGCTGATGTACCTGGACAACGTTGCTGCGGCTCAATGCTGTTTGCTTGGCCTAGCTTTTTTCCTGTTCCTACTTTTGGTGGCTTCGTGTTTATTTATATTTTTTATTTTATGTTTTATATAATATAAAATCATGTTTATATTGTTTTGTTTTCTTTATTTATTAACTTATTCATCAATTTATTTATTCATTTAATTATTCAATTGTTCACTCTATTTTTTTATATTTTTTTATTAACTGAAGTAACACGAACACCACCAAGATCTGGGCTTCATAATTCTATTATAGCCTGAATTGTCACACTAACGCTAGTTATTAAATCCACATTGGAAAGTTTATATACATGTACAGTTTCATATCAACACTGACAAACATAAAGGACAAGTTACCACTTATATCCCTAAATATTTAAATATAAATTTAAAAGAGTGTACTAAACGGTATATACACACCATTTTTGTACACAAGTAAATGGAAAAACAAGTCTCTATAAAAGAAGACTTTTGAAAATGAGGCTTTGGTAGCTTTGATATTATTAATAAAAGAAATAAAATTATCGAACAAGAAATAAGATCATTGATTTCTTGAATAAAGCAAAAGCTAGAAATTTATTTTATGTTATATTCTAACAAGTGTGGACACAGATCAGTGTGGATAGTATGTTAAGTTGTTTGACAAGGTTTTTTTTGACAAAAAGGAATCTGGTTGTAAATTTAAATAAAATTTAAATTACACTTACAGGATGAAGAATACGTAGCAGAAAATACAGATGCCTTCCGGGTAGATGAAAATGGTTTCATCATTGTGAATAACACAGAAACATTTGATCACAAGCAGGTTTATGAGTTTTATGTAAGTGTTGTAAAAGTAACTAAGATAAAAAAAAAAAAAGACAAAAAATGTTTCTCGATGAGGGAAAATGAGATGTTATTAATAAGGTTAACATCTTTATATATTTATACAATGAAAAAAGTTGCCGAAAAACCGGTGTGTGGGTAACTAAATCAAATTCAAACAATTGTTAGAACTATTAATTTTTGATCCACGATAAGGGCCCGCCCATTTAACTTTAAGTGTGTGTGGGGGGCTAGGGGGCTAGGGGGCATGGAGTTAATTTTTTTTTCCTAAAAAATAATTCTGATCCCCAATTTGATGAACAAAATATTCAGGTCAAGCAGATGAAAAAACAAGATATGAAGAATCCGGATTTTCGACACACCTAGCTTATAGGGTTACATTTTGAAAAATACAATCTATTCGGAAGCGTAGAATAAATGAAAAAAAATGTTCGCGTTCAGCTCGAAAACAATTTCTGTTTAGTAAAAAAAATCCCTTGAAACTATTTATATTGTCGATATTTATTTAAGTATACAAAATAAGGAGATGTCGACTGATTGCCAATGAGACAGCGGCCTTTAAAAATAAGCAAAACTTATACTGCAAAAAATGAAAACAATTCCAACGAGAAAACAAACAGACTGATATTTAAACACAATAAACGAAAAACAAATATGATATACAGCAACGATCAACAACCACCGAGTTACAGGCTCCTGGCTTGGGACAGACACCTGCAGATTGTTGCAGGGTTAAACATCTTTGCGGGCACCTAAGTTAATCCTCCTTTAACCTGTGACATTTGTTTATTAATCTTTTTTATACTACATTAAAAGTATATATAAAAATAATTGTGAATTAGCTGATAAAAATTTTTAATAATTATCTAACTGTATTTTTATTTAGGTTGTAATGTTCAGACTTGATGATTTAGTTTCGGATCCAGTACCCTTTATTGTTCTTGCTGCAAAACACAAGCCCGAGGAGAATTATGGCTATAATACAACAGCAGCCGTATTTGCTGGAGTTTTAATCTGTCTTATAGTAGTGTTTGCTTTATTGATCCCTTTTGTTGTTCGGGCTAAGCGACGTGTAAAACAAGGCAAACCTGTTTGGAAGTTCGGAAGCCACCCTTCCGCTCTAGACCGGGAAATAGCAAGAGAAAAAGGAAGTCAATCAAATCTAACAGTGCACATGGTTGAAAGCCAGACTTCCACGGTTCCTGGGCTGAAAAACCGAGCAATGACCGAAGGTGATTTTTATGACAATTATGGTTATCGTCTTGAACAAGAAGTTGAGCGAGAAAAAAACGAATTGTCAAATGATTTAATGGCAATTGCAAGTCATGTGGAACAATTAGATGACGCGGATAATATGCTTCAATTAAGTAAGAAACATCATAGCGACGATTCTGACTCAGGACTATCAAGTGATGGTAGAGGGAAAGGAATTCTGAAGAATGGACATAATGAAAAGGTTTACTCTATAGAAATGAAAAGGAAAACAATTGATACTGATCAAAAACCTAAACACATTGAAGAATCAGCTCATTTGTGATAAATGCAAATTAAGTGTTTTGCAATTAGTCCCTTATTTTAAATGTAATGATGAAACTTTGCTTTAATGATAAACGATGCATTGAGACAGATTTCACAAATATTTGGCATGTTTTGTTTATATTGTATGTATACATCTATATATATATCTAATATATAGGCATTCGCATGTTTTCGCACTGTAGTACTGATGTTGATTTTTTAACGACCTTGACTGGCTATAAAGCTCTCGCAAGGTCTGTTCGCACTGTAGTACTGATATTGATCTCTTATAACACATGTTAATAGCATGCACTATCCATTAGTTCTGATTATACAACATGTACAGTATACGTATATTCAGGAATATATAGTTTTTACGTGATATTTTGTAATTTATCATATTGTTGTTGTTAGTAAAATTTTAATGAATAAAGAATTCTATGGTATTGTGTGTTTAACTTAAATACTTAGACATGTGCCATGTGTGTAGCAGGATCTCCTTACCCTTCCGCAGCACCTGAGATCATCCCCAGATTTTGGTGACGATCGTGTTGCCAAGTCTATGTTTCTATGTTGTATTTTTTTGTACTAAGTCTTTTATTTGTCTGACCTTTTCTTTTGTAGCCATGGCTTTGTCTGATTATTTCTATCTATAAGTTTGAATGATCTTCTGGTATCTTTGGCTCTTGTTTTACTTAGAATATTTAGACAGCATACAAACAATCTAAACAAGAACTGAAAACACTCTGAGACTTCGTTCGAGGCATCAATTGTTTGAATGTTTACTCTCTAATTCTTAACCGTTAAATATTTAAAGGCATTCTGCATATATGACACTGGCGTTTAAAAACAGGTCGTACAACGTAGCTAGGGAATTGTTTTCTCTACAAACTCTAATACCTCCTTAGAAAAAATATACGTCATGTACTCAAAAGTATGTGAACAATTACAATTGTTCGTACCGTACCTGATCAGCTGTTCAATTTTTGTTTTAGAAACTGCTAGCTTCATTCAAAGTCGTATAATGGTTCACATTTCACACACAAACAAAAATGAATACTTAGGGTAATACTTGAATGACGAAGTTTTTACTAATAGATACTTGTATATAATCTCCATTTTTTTTTCTTTTAAAAAAAACACCTAAATTTTGAAATACATGTAGTCACAGTCAAGAAAATTGTGTGACTTTTAGATGTTTAAAAACTTGCATTCGAAGTTATCACTGTATGGTTTGTTATTTATATAGTTTATTTTTACAAAATAAAAAGATGTGGTATGATTGGTACAGTTTTTTGCATGTTTTTCTATATTAACCGAACTATGCGCATGCGTTTCGACTATTCAAAACCTATTGATATGGAAGAAATATGTATGCCACTACTGCAAGACAGGTTTCGATGCTTATGTAAGCGACTAATGATATTTTGCAAGGAAAATTCGGAACACATATATATTTTGAAAGTTGTAGTCCGTGATTTTGACATCAGTGTCGCTTCGGATTCAGATTACAACTATAGCACTCTCAACGAACCTCTTCAGGAAGCTACCATTTGGAAGGGTCTAGGATGAACGATTTTGTCCTGCAACCACTGTCCTGTCTTTTTATTTATCTCTTTAATCGGTCATACCTTTTTTTAGTCAAGTTGCTCATCCTGCCATTTTTCAATTTCCTCCTAGCTCACACGCCCCCTCCCCTTTCCCCCTTAAAAATCAAATGGTAGCTCCCTTAAATATGATGATGTAGACCACAAATGGAATGTACTTTAAACCTTGAAATGCTTTGGGTGATCGACTGTTGTTTGCCTTTTGATCCAGTGATAAATAGTACATGATTATTCAGTACAATGACGTGATTTTGGGATTACATTGTTGATGAAAATAACAAAAATATATTATCTCTACACTTTTGAATGAAAGTTCATGGACAATTTTATTTTACGTTTTAGTAGTTTTTCTTCGTCTTCTGATTCTTTTTCTAGAAACTTGTCCGACCGATGACTTTTTTATTATTTTACATTGACTTACATGTAAGATATTTGGCATGCAAATGTACTACATTAAGACGTTCTGTCGCATATCATCATGCACTTTAAATTATGTGAATTTTTATCGTCGACTTAAGATCTAAAATACTTTGACATAGGATTTCTTTTTAATATATATTTGCCACAAGGGAACATATGCATCTTGATCTGTCATATGCACCATGGTAAATCTTAACCTGTGATTTTCAAGGTCAAATATTTAAAAAAAAAATGTTTATTCTTAAATCATGCTAGTTTGGTAAGAAGGTTCCAATTTTTTTAAAGTTTTTCTGCTGGCATGGAGTTTTAGTACCTAATTAATGTTGTAAATCTTAACTTTATATAATTTATTTTCTTTTTTTAACAGTTTTATCCATTGAAGTCATGTCACACTCCTGCATATCATAAATTGATAAAATATTACTGAAACCAGCTGAGATTCCCTTCCGTTAATCTTGATGTTAATGACAATACTTTTTGGTAGGTATTTTTTTTTTTTTTGTCTTTAAGTCAGTCGAGTCCACTGTGACAGTTCGTCCCAGTTATAATGCAAATTACTATGTTTGCCAGACTCTTTTATTTTAGTCCAATGCAAATATTCTTAATATTGAATATTTCTATAGGTTCTGTAGATGTTCATTTAGGAAGCTACCATTTGATTTTATGGGTGATGGGGTCGGAATAAAAAAAAATGTCCAGGATTAGTTGTAATATCTGTCCTGCATTATTATTTTCAACTATATATCAGTCATGACTTTTTCATTTGTTCATATTGACTATTTTCACATTCTGCATTTGTTTTTAATAGTGGCAAAGCAAAGGCTTACATAGGAATCGCAAAGTGATATTTCACTTATATTGGTAAATATTTTCCAGGTCATGCACTGCTCGAGATCAAGAAATTAAAATTGATACTATAAGTCGAAAGAACATTAGCTAAGGAACAAAATAAGCTAAAAATATTGATAAGGCATTGAGCTCCTTATTGAAATATTTGAGGTATTGAAGTCATTCATGAAGAGAAAATGGAGTGTATTGTGGAAAATTATTTTACATGAGATTACTCCTAGTTTTTGGTGGGGTTCGTGTTGCTTAGTCTATTTGTCTGTTTGTCTTTTTTCTGATTTAGCCATGGTAATGTCAGTTTATTTTAGATCTATGAGTTTGGCCGTCCCTTTGGTATCTTTCGCCTCTTTTTTTTTTGGACACATTTGATATTCCTGCATATATATGCTTAAAGAGGGACGAAAGATCCCAGAGGGACAGTCGAACTTATAATCGAAAATAAACTGACAACGCCATGACTAAAAATATAAAAGACTAACAGATAAACAATAGTACATGTACCCATGACACAACATAGAAAACTTTAGAATAAACAACACGAACCCCACCGATTACAAGAGGTGATCTCAGGTGCTCCTTAAGTACATTGTTATAAATAATCACCGTTTCAGTCATGTTTGACTCACTGGGATTGATAATCCGAGATCACATGTTCATGAAACACACGACTAATATATTTGTGATCTTTCGAAATTCTAAGTTGACTAATGGTTTACTTTTTTAAATTGTTATTTGGAAGGAGTGGTGTCTCATTGGCACTCATACCACATCTTCCTATATCTATAGATCTATAGAAAAGTTCACTTCACATTGATTCTATGGCTATTTACATATCATATATACCTTATGGATTAAACAAATCCTCCCATAGCATTTCCAACATTTAAAATCATCTGAGCACACAGATTTGATTTTAAAGATATTTCTGAAGAGTCTTACTAAATACTTCTAATTTTTAATACCTTGTTATACAGTCACGTTAAAACAGTACAAATGATGAACCTTTTCAGATTAATTTTAGAAATTGACAGTCATTAAGTATAAGATTACACTTAATGTTGTGTTTAGCATTGTTCATAACAAAGAATGTTCGGTGCAAAAATGTAAATATTACTGACATTGATGTGATGCCCAAAGATAGACAACTCGTCTTGGTAATGAATACAATTTATTTTTGTAACAGAGAAGTAAATCATTATAGTGTCAGTTTTTATTTGTGCGGTTATTTTATATTTAAGCCCTTTCTTTTTTCATTTAATCAGTTGATTAACGATTTCACTGACGGTTTTAAAACAGTTACTAAATCTGCTAAGAATTAGCAAAGGAGTTCCCCACACTGCACTTTTGCACATGTAAAAGTTCAATGTCAGACAAAAATGTTTGTAATAAACTGACATAAAATTGAATTGAGAAAAAAATAGCCTAAAATCTATCGATTCCTACTGCAAAACCTTGTTTTGTTAACGGCATGCCCGAAAACACAAATACATCTATACAAGACATGCTGATTTGTAAATAAAAATAAGGAGTAGAAAAAAAAACAAGTCGGTCAGTAATGTTTCAATCATAATTAGAAACCACTGGAATACTGACTGATGTAAGTGGAAGGGGGAGTGGGAGCTTGGCTGAACTTTAAAAAATAGGCATAACAGAAGTTTTGAATTAAAAAAAAAAGAGCAGGATGACATTTTATGTTAAAAAACCAGGATTAACTTATAACAAAAGGCAGGACAGAACAGAGTGAAAAATAAAAGGACTGTACAACATTTTTCATCCTAGCCCCCATACAAATTAAACAGTGGCTCCCTTTTCAACCTTCGGTGTACTTGTTTTTGGACAGTATTGTTCTTCACAAAGTAAGATAGTTACATGTTTGTAATGTTTGTAGAGATACAGCTATGAAACACGGTTGTATTCGAAGATTTCACAGTTACTGTTAGATCATTCGAATGATATGAGCGCATTTGTTTCTAACCTAAACGATGTAAACGAGTACGAGCGTAGTCGTTTAATCCATTTGTTTCTTACACTTTTTGGTCAACGTTGACATCGTTCACGTAAACGATGTACGCGCAAAATAGTCGCGTAGTCGTTGATCGTTTATCGTTGAGACGTGTAAAAGACAAATTTGTTTCTGCATCTGTCGTTTAAATAATTACGAGCACGTGTTGTTTTCACAAAGTCCTGGTCATTTATTTCCCGTACTTTTACCTGTTTTTTTACAGTACGTGAGTGTAATCTATTTCTGTCTGACTACGAGGGGTCGATAAAGTTTATTAAACGATGTATTTGTTTCTAGCAGCTCAACGTTTATAGTCCATCAGCTAGTTCTCAAAATCGCGCTAGTTAAGGAGTTTGTGTTACACCCCAGGGTACCGCGATTTTTTTGGATATAATTCAACTTCATTATCTTATTGATAAAATACAAGGTGTTAGACTAAAAAAAAAGTGTCCAAAAGAGGGTTAAAAACGTCCCTTCCAATGGTCCCCTCATTTAGCAATCACGACTAAGTAATTTTTTAATAACTTTTTTAATATAAAGCGATTAAAAAAAAATAGAGTATAGGTTTAAACAACTAAAACAGATACAAAACTTATCATATTGAATGTAACTCGGAAGATTTTTTGTTTAAGAAAAAATGTTTTTACATTACAAACAATCCGATTTTTTGGGTTCAAATTAAGGCATATTTTCTCCTTTCATAAAGAAATTCGTTATACAATTACCCGTTTTAGCTAATTAAAATTGAGAATTAATCATTATGCAATGTTTAAATCATCTTCAGTATTTATATATCGTCTAAATTATGATTTTTTTAATAAAATATATGTACGTGCAAGTACTCGTGAAATACCGGAAATCATCAAATTACCGTCTTTGATTCAGTATACAACATGTACAATGTATTCACACACGAGCATTATTAATTTGCAACTGAAAACGAACATTTAATTGTCGATTTATGATGTTTTTGTAAGACAAATTATTTTCTAAAGTGAATGTGTAACGAAATATTTATGAATAAATTACAAATTAAGGTGATTTGATTTGCGTTCAGAAAAGGTGCACTCTATCGAACTCAATAAAGGTGTGCTTGATAACATTTTGTGTGATTGACTTAAGATTGTCAAGTCCTTCAATCGACAAACATCGCTTTGAACGAACGTCAAATAGTCAGTTGTGGGGTTTGGTAATACTTTTTACTCTCTTAGGTTTCTTAGAGATACAAAAAAAAAAATTGCTTTGTTGGTTTCAGTTTAATTAAAGATTCTTATAAACGTTAGTTGCTAAACGCACACGGAAGAGCTTCAATATCATTAAAATGTCGGGAATGGTTAACCTCGAAACATCCGCCCAAAAAGAACTAAAAAAACTCGAATGAAGCGAGACGAAACTGATGTTTTGAAATTGTTTTAGACACTGCAAAGCTGGCCAATTCCATTATAACATCTGAGCAGTGCTATGGCTTGTTCTCGGGTTCTGTTGTTTCTTCGGAATTAATGTGCGACCTTCTTAACGCGTATGAAAAGGGAAAGTTTGCTACGGAAATTTTCATTACAGAACGGCTTATTCAAAAGTCAACTGATATCTTCAAAACACTCAAAGGAAAATCATTGCTTACATTTTTAAAAAAGGAAATAAAAAAGACAAGCAGTAAATTGCTGATAAGAACAACAAAACATTGAAGGCAGATGAAAAAAAATGTCGCCTCCTTGTCATAGCCGAGACAAGATAGTTTGTTATGCGATAGGTTCTACAGTTTGAATTAGGTCATCATTCAATGTCTCTTGCAAACTTTGATGGTACACATGTAATGAAAAATTAAAACCCGTCCTGAGTGGTCTTTTAGAAAATGG
Organism: Mytilus trossulus; assembly: GCF_036588685.1. NCBI lineage: Eukaryota > Metazoa > Mollusca > Bivalvia > Mytilida > Mytilidae > Mytilus > Mytilus trossulus. Next base: position 36,532,851 of record NC_086384.1, on the reverse strand, counting down.
TCATTCCTTAGGAAAGCATGTGGATATTTGATGACATGGCAGTTATTCGAAGAACCATTGCTAGGATACCAAGCACTTTTTTCGATTTGGCAATTGTTATTTTAAAAACCATCCTTTTAGTTTCAAAAAGTGGTCCCGCATTGATTTTTTCACTGAATAGTATCGCACAATATTAATAACGAAATTAGAACGGCAGGTCCTTGGGAGGGCAAATCATTACGATAAGTTCTAAACCATCTTAATCGTGTTCTTGGGAATGGAAGAAATTTTTGTTAGTTGGGGGAAACAAAGTTGCTTTTGTTGAATTCTTTTGTTTTGGAAAGAGTAAACAATCTTATAGCTTTACACTTTTTAAAATCTATTGATTTATTTGTATCACATGGAAGTATGTGCCACAAAATATATGTTGAAAATGAAATAGCGTAGAATGGTTTTAGCTTATAATCAAACAGGAAGAAGCCGATAAAAAAAATGTTTCTTGATAAAATGCAAAAACATGCAGCTGACAAAGGTTACGACTCGACTGTCAAAAACCTTCTGACACTGTTGTGGAAGTATTGGCTTACTATTTTCACAGTTTCATATCAATTATAACATTGTAAGTCTGACATATACATCCTCCAAATGCAGATTATTAAATGTGCAATCAATGTGTGCAAATTTGGTGAGAATTGCCAGGATTGTGCGCCAATACAGGTTGTGATTCAGTAAGTGTTTTGTCTGGTAAAGAAAAAAAAGGAAAGCATTCGGCTTTTTGACACGTTATGTGGAGTTTTCAGAAGGTCTATTCCATCTTATTGAAACCTTGGAAGAGGTTGGCGAAGAGTTGTCAAAACACTCGAGAGGTTTTCGTGTTCTATATATGGCTACGAAATTAAAAATATCGATTAATAAAGATCAGAACGTTTTGAAATGCAAAAGATGCAGTGTTAAAGCACATTAAACAAGGCAACTTTTAGACGAAGATTTGGAAATCTGCTCTTAAACACAACACTGGTCTGTTGCCAAACAACTATGGTTGGATTGTGTAGAGCGCATTGACCAGTATCAATTTGCTAGACCAACCACCAGCGTTAAATGCTTTTGTAATTCTGATGTGCTCTTTATGTAAAGCTGGTTGTTCCAAAAAGATGTTCATGTGTTCAACAAGGTTTATCAACAGATAGCTGTATGTTAATGCTCGAAAGCTTGTAGATATAAGCATTATCAAATCGTTGATATTGCTAACGATGACGACGAAGATGATGGAAAAGATGAGAATGATAATCGGTAGATGCAGGTGACCAAACTGATGATGATTCTATGGATTGACCTTCTGTGTGACCTTAAAATGTGGGGTGCGGTTGTTAAATTAAAAAAAAAAGTAGAAATCTAGAAACCCTGACAGTTTTGTGTGTTTTAATATGCGAGTTATTTCATGGATGTGATGTATAAATTTGTGACAGAATCGTGCATTTCTGGTTGCTTATGGATGTGTTCGTCGTTGATTCTATGTTTTTGTTTCTTACCTTTAATTTTTTTTAACATAATTTATATACTTTATGCTGTATGTTTCAATGTGAAAAACATACCATTTTATCAAGAAAATAAGTACATATGCTTCTTTTCATTCAAAATCTTGACTTTTGGAAATTGACCCTCCCCCTTTTTTTCTTGGTCCTCTACGATTTAAAATTTGATTAAAAATTAGCCTGCGTTTTAATAAGATATGATGTGTTCCATTTAATAAATAGAATAGTACTGAATACTTGGTTATTTTTACATTTCTCGGTAATAATGTGCAAAACAAATTTTTTGATACATGTATACCCTGAAATAAGGCCCCTTTCAACCCCTTTTGGACACTTTTTCAAAAGTCTAACACCTTTAAAAATATTCTTCAGATATAGCTCTTTAAATTTAAACAAAAAAATTGTGGTACCCTGGGGTGTAACACAGAACTGAATGTTTGCCCTACCAGCTGATGGACTATTACTAAACGATAGTCATCGATGACAAAATTTCGGGTTAGAAACATATCATATCTTAAATACACCGCTTGTTC